>NC_024328.1:909470-919396 GCF_000523025.1 Cynoglossus semilaevis | reverse complement strand
GTAGTTAAGCAACAAACAACACAGGATTTTAACCCAGTGGAACGCATTATAAAGAAGAAAAAAGTAAATATAAGAACAAAACACACCAGTCCTCCTGGATATCCAGTGTCACCTTTCACTCCTGGGCGTCCTATCAATCCCTGCAGTCATAGAACAGATACTGCATTTAAATTCCAATTAGACAATACAGTTTATCTACAGCATTTGTGTAGAATTTTCTTTTAAATCAATATCATGCTTGGACCAGAGACCACATTTAAAGAATAGATTTGTATCCAGCAGGAGTACTCTGTACCTGAGGACCTGGAGTTCCAGTTTCTCCCATCACACCAGGTGGACCAACATCTCCCTGTAGATAGAACACAAAGAACTTAAGTAGTTCATACATCCATCCATGTACCTTCTATTTAAGGTGTGTAATGAGAGGGTATACAAAACATTCACCGGCCAATTATAATGACAGGACGCCTTAAAACTTCTAACCTACAAAAATCTCATTTTTCAAGGTCCTGTTATTAGATCTTTTAATTTTCATGAAAGGGGAATAGAATATAAATATGTTATTAGTTATTTTCTCCCTACCTTTTGTCCTGGTTTACCAGGTTCTCCTTCAATCCCAAAAATACCTGAAATCCCCTGAAAAATGTTACAACATTAACTTTGTTGGAAATAATTTCTGAAAACAAAATTCCTTCTTCAAATAAACAGAATTCACCTGCAGTCCCAGTAAGCCCATTGGTCCAACCCTTCCCATTAGACCAGCAGCACCCTAGTGGTAGAAACAAACAGTGCATAGTTAAAAAAAAGTGGAAAATGCAGTCCAAATGATGATAACAACTGGTTCAAATAAAAAGCCTCTGAAATCATTTACCATGAAGCCCCCATAACCCTTCCATCCTTTGGCCCCTCTTAGGCCTTTGGTGCCAGAGGCTCCTGTGGGACCTGCAGACCCTTTTGGACCATCATTTCCCAAATGTCCCTGTAAAAACATTGATATGAAACCCAAATCAAATAAAGAGTATGGTACTATATGTATTGCCTAATTTACTGTCATTGATGAGACAAGTGCCCTTAAACCAGTGGTGTCCACACTTTTTTGGCATGGGAGCTACTGACATGGTTCAAGTGATCTACCTCCATTGAAAACCTTAAATCATATGAACTGAACATACTGTACTTGTATACACATTTTATGTTGGGCGTCCGATTAAATGCATGTATCTCTATGCCAAAATATTATTATATTCTTACAGTATATGGTCATTAATACCTACTATGAATTATATTTATATATATATATATATTATATTTTTATTTTAATTGTTCATGATCTACCAGCACTCCCTCTTACTGGCAGATCCCGATCTTTTTATTGGGCAGCCCTTGCCTAAACTGAATGTGAATGTGCAGAAAACGAAAAGTTTTTTATTTATACTTTAGTAGAAGTAGAAGCATCCTTTTTTACTGTTATTGACATTATAAGAACTGTTATTATTATAAGAGAAGAGTAAAACTTGGTTCATTAAAATTTGTGCAATTCATGATTATTGTACCTTATGAGCTAAAACACATTAAATACAACTGTATATTGAACATCCTCACCTTTTCTCCTTTAGCACCTGAAGCGCCTACTGCACCAGGTTGTCCAACATCTCCCTGCAAAGACAAACAGCAGGTACCGGTACTTATAAATGAAGCTTTTAAATTGTATTTAAGTGACAAAGATACTATTTTATTTTATTTAAAACATTAGCAGAAGTTGCTAGCTTTTAAATATGGTTATTTAATGACAATCATTATTCACTTGATAAAGAAAAATATTACAAAAAAAGTTCAATAGCCCTAACCTCTTTGCCCCTCTGGCCAGGTTCACCCTGTGGCCCCTGTGAGCCCCGAGGTCCTCGTTCACCCTTTAATCTCTTAGGTCCTGGTTGACCTGGTGGACCTGGATCTCCCTGATCATGCAGGATTGTGCCATAAGTTATACTTGATAGATATCATGTTATACTCTTACATGTGAGAGTGTCAGTAACGATGGCCACAGACCTTTTCACCTTTAGTTCCAGGAGTGCCTTGTTCTCCAGTTGCTCCTTGAAGACCCTAAAAGGATTGTCACTGTTACTGTGTGAACCCGAGGTACTATTTTCCTTAAATGAAATGTGTGTAAGCAAGCACACCTGCAGCCCCTCCAGACCTGGAGCACCAGTATGACCAGCAGGACCAATGGCTCCCTGTAAACAACAAATGATTTAACAATTTAATATTTTATGTTTTATCCCACTATTAACATTTATCTGAAAATAAAATTGTGCAATTATTGTAATCACTACAAATAAGTTCATATAAAAATCATTTTAGGTGCTGAAAAATGGGAAAATAAAGGTTTATGGTAGTATTTGCTTGTAAAGACAAATTGAAGTTTTAAGTGGCAATTTATTTTTTATTTACTCTTTATTTTATAATGTTGTAGATGTACAAGTGTATGCTGCCATGATGGCTAAGTGGTGGCTAAGGAAGCGGACCTGGGTCCGGAAGGGTTCATGTTCGAGTCCACTAGCTGCCAAGTTACCACTGAGGTGCTCTGAGCATGTCACTGTCCCCACACACTACTCCCCGGGTGCTTAAAGCTGCCCACTGTTCACTTTGGTGATGGGTTAAAAGCAGAAGTCACATTTGGTTGTGTGCAGTGGTGTGCTGTGTCACAGTGACAAGATCACTTTCCTAAAACTTTCCTAAATATAATAATAAATAATAAAAAAACAAGTACTTATTTAAGTTAGCATCTTTCTACCTGTTCTCCCTTTTCTCCTGCCTCTCCCATAATTCCAAAGACTCCTGTCCTACCCTGATCAGGAGACAAAACAGTTTAAACATATTGATGGAAAACAAACATTGCACTTTAACAATATTGATGGATAACATTGTGTAATTATGCAGTTTTTTAAAAATATTTTTAAAAATAAATACTGCAGAAAAGTTGGAAGGTACGCACTCACTGGAAACCCTGTGGGTCCAGGTGACCCTATTGGCCCTGGTGGCCCTTGACTCCCTGTAGGACCAGGTATCCCAGTGCTGCCCTGTGGTCCAGTCTTGCCTGGTGGGCCCTGAAATAATATGCTAATGTGAGTCAACCAACAAACAAAAAAAATGCTCAGATCATTTTTAATTAAAAAATTCTTAATCTCAGATCAGTGGTCCTTAAACACAATGTACAAAGAGTACAAAGAAGATAATACATTTCTAATAGGATTATCACCCTACACAGAAGTAGCACTAAAACTGGAACTTTAAATATATTCTAAAAATAAACCACCACCAACAGAGCAACATGGTTAATTAGACAGTCCAAATACCACCTGTAGGTGACAGACCGTTTTGGGAACCCCTTCTTTAATAAATTTCCACTGTACAGAACATATGCATTTTAGTCAGCGTAACCGGCGTAAAAACCACCTGAGCAAGTTTGTGCTTTGTGAAATTGCCCGACACTGAACCTACTCACTGTCAGCCCCCAAACACCTTTAGGCCCAAAGTCTCCTTGGGGGCCCTGAAAGGAAAGAGAATGTTTAGAAAGGAAGTTCTAGTCTGGAAACTATCAGATTTTAGTGAACACACAGTTTCTCACCTGAGGTCCCGGAGGACCTCTTTCACCTGGAACACCTCTCAGACCCTGGGGAGTATACTATAGTCAGTAAAGGCCCAGGGTAACATGGGATGTTCATTGGGTAGAACAAATCAAGACTTACTGGAGCTCCAGGTTCTCCACGGTGGCCAGGGGGTCCTCTGACACCAGCATCACCCTGCACAACATTTGACACAGGACACTGCTGTCACACTGTTAAAATGATTTACTCTATTCTTCAAATTAGATTAGAATCACAAACATTTTAACTGTGGACAGAGCAACTGTTGTACAGTATACATGATGCTGGTAATAAAGTCCTATACAAAAAAATATGTACCTAGAATATCCCATAGACATTATTTCTGCTATTTGGAAAAATCATATGAAATTAACTTTTAGTAGATTAGATCAGATCTTACCCTTTGTCCCATGTGACCTGGCATCCCAGCCTGACCCACAGCTCCAGGGTAACCCTGTGTTGAAAACAGAGACCCTGTGTTTACATGTAGCAGCTTGGAGGCTTAGTGGTTAAGGAAGTGGACTTGGAAGGCTGCAAGTTCGAGTCCACCAGCTTTCAAGTTACCACTGAGGTGCTCTGAGCATGGCTCCATCCCCATACAAAGCTCCCTGGGCGCTTAAAGCTGCCCACTGTTCACTTTGGTGATGGGTTAAAAGCAGAGGTCACATTTGGTTGTGTGCAGTGGTGAGCTATGTCACAGTGAGAAGGTGATCACCTCCCTTTTCTGAAGTAATGCTATATTCCATAACACAGAACACAGAAAATAAAGGAGCAGGGCCAAAATCTGTTCTGAGAAATCTAAAAGAAAAGCAAGGTTTTTTTCTTGTTCTTCCAATTTAAAGTGAATAACAAGCCTGTCAATATTCAATCACTTAAGTCCCAACCTGAATTCAGTTTATATTAAAGGGTCTGCACACAAAAATTTTCTTTCCTTCTGTGGTGCCAAGGCTAGAAGAAACCCATTACAGTCAAACATTTAAGAGAGAGAATGAACTTTGTTCTACAGTAACTTGGTCAACTGAATGGACATTTATTACATTCTTTACATTAAGGAAGTTCAGAGTTTTTATTCATAAATTATAAGCTTATATCACTATTGTCAGTTGCTCTAATCTTATGTTTGTAGGTAATTTTACACAAATTAAGTCATTTTACATTTAAAAAACGTGCAAATCCTGTAGAAAACAAATGAAAATGTCGTAAAAATCTGGCTTTAATGTTTTTAAGTAAGCTGATCAAAGACAGACAGATAAACAAGGCCAAAACCACACATTTTCAAACATGTCCCTCCTCTGCTCTTCAAGGACATCAAACAAGGGTTTGTGTATTAGACAGATACATTTCCAAACCCTTGGCTGCCAAATTGAGTCAAGACATAGTTGTAACAGCAGTAGGAAGCACAAGAGAATTTAAAGTACAAAAATGCACTTTCTTTGAAGAGAATGGATTAAACTTGATGGTCAAATAGACACAGCAGCAGTGACATCTAAATGAGTTTTGGTAATGTGTACCCTTCACCTAAAGGGGGCTCTATATTGAAAACGCTCTAACAATAGTGTCAAATACAACAGGTTTCCAAAAAAAAGGAATGTTTTAGTCATTCTTGTAGAACAAGTGGGGAACCACAGATTTGTGATAGGAGAAAGTTATTTTGAAATGACAAATAGACAATATATAGTTGCAGTTTTGATAGACAAATCTGTTCTAGAAATAAGAGGCCTTTTACCTCTAACAACCAGCATACATTTCCACAGAAGCCCACTAGGTGGGGTGACACACACTTCAGTGAATATTCAGAGGTCTTATGGTGACAACCAATGGGTGCATAGTTGGTGATGACCACTTACGTGCATGCCCACCAGACCCTGAGGGCCACCCATTCCTGGTTTTCCTGTGAAGCCCTACACAAACACATTAAAAAAAGATCTATTTGAATTCTTCCCAAATAAACACATTCATACACAGTTCTTTCTGTGCTCACTCACTCTCTCCCCTGGTGGGCCAGAGTGTCCATTTCCCCCAGGCTTTCCTGAAGCCTGTTAAAATCACATGTGATTTCCTGTTAGCACATTCAAAGGTAACACCAGAAGGAATGTGATAGAGTAAGATGCTGTTGTCCTACTGTGGCTCCTGGATGACCTGGTGGCCCTGGTTCTCCAGCTGCACCTCGATATCCCTTCAGGAGCAAGAAAGAACAAAGAGATAACGTAATGTTCTCAAATTACCGTCATACTGTTATACATTTCACAGATGTATCGTGGGGAAAATAAACAGACAAATAATTTAATAAACCCAACTTACTTTGTCTCCTTTAGGACCAGGAGAGCCAACGGATCCAATAACACCCTGAAGGTAAGGTTGAATAAACGTTACATATATGACATGACCAAAAGATTTTTCTTAAAGTAAAAAAAATGTCTAATGCAAATAAAAATAACTTTTCTAATTCACAGAATCTGTGAAGGACTGAGGATCCATGTAGGCCAAACATTTGAACACTAATTAGACATCAAGAGTACAAGGATCACATGACTTACAATGTCATTACAAAAATAATATTCATAAAATGGGAACCTGTGTACCAGGCTTTCCTTCTGGGCCCTCAGTCCCTACTCGACCTCTGTAACCCTGAAACAGTAAAGACAAACAAAAAATGTGTGACTGTGTTTCAGAGACTGTATGAAATGAATGGCGGCTGTTGTCCTTCATTCTTACTGGGATTCCTGGGAGACCAAATGTACCAGGGTGTCCTGAACGACCCTGGAAAGTAAACAAAAAAATAAATTAGAAGTCATCTAAAATTCAAACAAGTTCAAATCTATTGGAAAGTTATATTTTGAATTTGAAATTACCCTTTGTCCTTTGTGTCCTGTCTTCCCACCTTGCCCTGGACTGCCTCTGTTGCCCTTAAAAATACACACACATTCCTTTAGATTCAGAAAAGCCTCTATTTTATGTTTTCTTCACTGACATAATTTTACTATATACTTTATTATATACTTTAGGTTAATAATTATTTTTAATAAAATAATAGAATTGATTTTAACCTTCACTGAAATCTTTTCAACATAATCATAATCATTTCAATCATCCACATTTTTTAACAAAAACATGAAAAAAGTGCATTCGTTTCATTCAATTGTTCAATTATGTCCTGTTTAGACAGTAAATGCTGTTTTTTTTTTTAAATACCTGTGAACTGAGCCACTATTTCCAAACATCTTTCATTTTACAGCAGCAATGACACAAATTCACTTGTCAAAGCTGTTAAGTCAGTGGTAGCTGTAAAAGCAGTGGTGCTAACAGGGGCATCGACAGAGGTCATCTCTTCATCCTGCGGCTCAGTGAAGTGTAGGGTAACAAATTTCTGGGTGGATGATCAAATCTGACAGACATGGTTCACTTTTATGGCCTTCACTTGACCAGGAAGCAATAAAAAGCTTCTAACCTTTGGCCCTAGTTCCCCAATCTCTCCCTGGAGACCAGCCTCCCCATCTTCACCCTGAGGAGATGAGACAGGAAGTCATTAAAATTATAAATGACTTGGACTTGGAAAGATTTTCTAGCATTTGACTTGCCACGTAGTTTGGGAAATCAGGAGTCAATCAAGTGACTCAGCAATATTGATTGTATAGCAGAATTCAAAGTACTGTCAAAGTAATGTAGTGCAATAATGTTAATATTTGAAGTGATCATCAAAAGAATAGATTTTTCAAATACTATAGAAATGTCTCTTAATTATTTGCATGGACAAATTATCTGTCTGTATTTTCACTTTTTATTTTTGGTTAAGTTGATTCAATTGTCCAGTGAGTCACAGTAATGCAACTTGAAGGACACCCCTTTGATAAAACTTAAATGTATTTATTTTCCTTGTTTTTCCTCTATTAATAATGAAATATTATCATATTTTTATCATAGATTATTATTTGAACAGAATTTGGAAACATTTACATTTCATGTATAAAATAAATGTCCATCGCAAATGTGTGTCTTGTGCTTTGTAGTCATTATTAGTACCTGTTTTCCTCTTGGCCCAGGTTGACCTCTGACCCCTGAAAGGCCTAGGGTGCCTCGTTCTCCTCTCTCTCCTTGAGGACCTTGAATTCCTGGAGCACCTCGTGGGCCCTGAGTAAAGTTCATATGTAAGTGAAACTTGGAATTTTAGTGTTGGTCATTACATCCTATAAAGAGAAACACAATATAATGTAATAAACATTATCATATGGTAACAACTACGCCCTGAGATTAGGAGGTTCAGTACAGGTCCTGGCTGCAGTTTCTAGTGACTGCAGCAATAAACGCATGGAGGAAGAGTAACCTCAGCTGTAACTGACAGAGGAAACCCATGGCTTCTGTCATTTCTATCAAACGTTGGTTAGCTGGTTAACCATTTCATGTTACTTCAATGACATTCTCCTACCTCATCAGGAACTCCTATATATTGATGTAGTTTTACAGGTCATCGTTAATTACCAGTCTATTAATCTTACTGTGTCTCCTTTGGGTCCAGGATCTCCTTGGTCACCATCCTGCCCCTGAAAGCCCTACAAACACACAGGATATTTAAATAAACATTTAACATTAAAATTCTACCTACTGATTAAGCCTGGAGTTAGGGCAGAGTCAGGCCAGACCTGTTACAGGCTCTCAAAAGAAAAGAAAGTTACTGTAGAGTTGTATCTGATAGTTTTCTTGGTTTATCTGTGAACTTTCAAGCAATTTCATTTTCGTAAACATGTGCTTGTTGTTTTGACTTGGTGATGTTTTATTTTAGTGTTTTTGTTTTTGCTTGTCTGTGACTGCCACCTCTGCAATGACCCTGTCTTTCTACAGACACTTTATGAGACAGACATGCTGTAAATGAATGTCTGGTGCCATAAATGATGACTTATTACTTACTGTTGCTCCTGCATATCCTTTTGAACCAGGACTTCCAGGCATACCCTGCAGCAACAAACAAAACATCCTGAAACCTGGTCAACACCATGAGAAACACTGTTGTAGGGCATTTGTCATTTCTACAACTAAAAGGGCATGTAAATTGAACTGAGTATTTTATCTAGTTATAAGTATGAAGTGATTTAAAGTTCAAAGTCTAGAATCGGATCAGTTGGCTCAAGGTCAGAGGTGTTTTCGTGCCCTGTGAATGGCCCAGAAAAAAACTTGGGACACATCATAGTGATTGGACTAAAATCCTGTCCCAAGTACTAGTTCTCCAGTGGGTAGCCAGCTTCTACAAGAAAGCCGTGAGTTTATGAACATGTAGCTATCTGAGAAACTTGTTTGGGGAGTTGTAAAATGTCAGACGTCGGTAAAATCCAGCACTGACAAATTAGTTTAACCCTATTTGTTTATCCTGAAGATATCAATTACACACTTAAATGACTTACCATTGGACCTTCAATACCAGGAAATCCTTTTTTTCCAATTGGTCCAATGTCACCCTATCACAGAGAACTGTTTTAGTTCCAAATGCAAAGACATAATCTTAAAATAAATAAAATTGATGTATTCATGTATACTCACTAAATTCCCTTTTGGACCAATAGGGCCGTCATTGCCTGGTTGACCCTGAACAAAAACAAACACAGAAAAGGATGATGTAAAAAATATTTATAGTCATATGTACCGTGTCAATGATCACATCTTCATGAACTTTATAAAATCTAAATGGTTGTTTTAAAAATGTAAAAATTACCATGTTAGTGTTTAGAATAGGCCATTTTTAAACTAAATATACCTGGGTGCCCCTGGGTCCAGGTGAGCCCATCTCTCCTGGAAAACCTAGTGGTCCCTGTGAAACATAAATTTACATTGAAAGAAACTACTGTAATGTAATGCTTCAATATGTCATCAGTATCAATACATACTGAAGGTAAAAGAAGACATAGACTTACTTGAGGACCAATAAGCCCTTTGAAACCAGTTGGACCAGGATCACCCTACGGAATTTAGGGAAATTGAACATAACAGTTATACCACATAACTAGGGTTGTCTGCATAGCATTTCTTTTTACAAACTGACAGGAGTACAAGTATTTTCTGTTGTGTACTTGCAAATACTTCAACAGAATTTTTATAATTAACAACATTATTGGTATATTCTTAGACTTTGTCAGGATAACAATGCTAACCACTTTTACTTCTGAATTAAGTTTACATTTGAGGAAATACAGTGAAGCCTCCTTACCTCAGACCCATTCTGTCCAGGTGGTCCTATCCCACCTGTAGCTCCTGGTGCACCCTAGAAACAACAGTGTACGTTAGGGTTTCCTGCTG
>NC_024328.1:856126-909434 GCF_000523025.1 Cynoglossus semilaevis | reverse complement strand
GCAGCTTAAGTAACATGTGTGAACATTTTAAAAGAATTAAATCTGCTTACCACTGGACCTGGAGGACCTTTCATTCCATCCTGTCCAGAATTACCCTGGTAGAAAAGCCAATTTTGTGATACTCCAGTAGTTCAAGAAAGTGAACAACATTAAGACAATAATTTGAGTCCAACCTGTAGTCCTGGAGCTCCAGGCAGTCCACCTGGGCCTCTGTCACCAACAGGACCCTAGATAAGAAAAATAAAAGAACCTTAAATAATGTGTGATCAAAAAAGAGCAGCATACACATGAGGTTCAGCTGCTTAACTGAATGTTCAGTTACATTTGAGTTATTCTTTGCACTCAGGTATAGTCAGGTAACCCTTACATATACTAAGCAGTAAATATGATTGTATAGGAATGAGGCATGTATAATTATTTAAAACAAAAAAATACATACTGTACAAGCAGTATATTCATAGTGCAGGTATGGAACATGAAATTGTTTTTTAGGTATTCTTACAGATGGCCCCACAGGTCCCTCTTCTCCTGGTTCTCCTTTAGATCCCTGGAGAACACACAGACAGTGTTCAGAGACTTTGTTTCTATTTACAAATATTCCATCATCAATCACTGTAAAATACATTCTGCACATCAGGCGTATGTTATTAGTACTGACTCACTGTACTAAACTCTTTATATGCATAAAAATTCAGGGACATTTTTACAGGACACGATATAAATGTTTAAAGCCAAAGAACCTTTATCCCCATTCTTCCCCTGTCTCCGCTTGGTCCAGGCTCACCAGGAATACCCTAAAATTTATGACAGAACAAAAAAGTATTTATTCAGAAAGAAACCAATTGTAACATCAACTTTATTCTTATGTAACTAAACGCCTATGATTTTAGGGCAGCCATTTAATTTAATTGCGGTTGTTGAGTTGAAAATAACTTTATATCACCATTAGTGACATCCAGTGGTGAGGCTGAATAATTGTTTAAAGTTGAATTGAGAGCTTCTCCATTTTCATACCAACCTTCACATAAACTACTAAAAAATAAAGATAAATTCTCTCTGCAGTAATGATGCATTTCAGGAAATATCTATACAATAACGAACCAGACTTCTGCAGCTTTAACACTTCTCGTATGATCACTTGACCATTTGATCATTTATTTACATCTTTTGAAACTGCACTCTCACCTCATCTCCTTTCTCCCCTGGAAAACCCCCATCTCCTTTAAAACCCCTGGGACCCTTGTGAACAGAGAAATAAAAATCATATAATTGAAGTAGAAATGATCAAATACCTTTTGGGTTAGTTCCAATAGAATAATGTGCATCATTGCATACTGAAGCTTTAGAGTTAGAGATATCAAGTACAGGAATTTTTTTAACATTTGCACCAAAAATGGTAATTTTCTTTAACTTTTCATAATAGTGGAAATCAGAAATTAACCTTAGGCTGGGCAGTTTTGTGTACCACTAGTTACATCAGCTAAATGTTGGAAGGTTTAAAAGTGCTACTTTTTTCCCTTGTTGAAGAGTTATTTTTTTACACAAAGTTAACTGCAGTAGAAACACAGACCACAATCATTAAATAGAACCATTCAAATGTGCTTAGTAGTAAATGCCTAATATACAATGGGATAGAAAAACAGCACTTTTTTCACCTGGATTCCTGGAAGTCCTGGTGGACCAAAGTGTCCATCTAAACCTCGGACTCCATCTTTGCCCCAGTTCCCTTTCTTGCCAGGAAAACCTTGTGGCCCTGGTACACCCTAATACAAATGATGTTTCAGCACACACTGTTAACTACTTAACTTAAAATAGTGTTAACCAGTATTACAAATTGATTTTAATTTTAAACATTTACCACATCCCCTCTGACACCAGAAACTCCTGTGATTCCTGGGTCTCCTGGTAGGCCCTACATTTCAAATATTTTTAGAATTAAAAAATGACATTGTGACAATGTATGAAAAACATGTGACTTACATTAAAAATTATGTAATTACTAACTGAAGGTCCAGGTGAAACTTACTAAAGGACCAGGTTTTCCCATTTGACCCATGGTTCCAGGTGGTCCACGCTTTACCTAAAAAGGAAATATAACAATAACAATAACAGATAAACCAGTATCTTTGATATCTGACACTAATCATTCATTTGACCAATCTGAAAAGCTGAATTACTCACTGGCCAACCAGCTCTAAGTGTTTGAAACAATGTTGATTTCTGGAAAAAACAAAATAAAAAAATTACATACTCATAGTTGTTGTCTACAAATAACCATACAATTACATACATTTGGTAATAATGAAATGATAAATAAAAGGAAAAAAAACAATAGTCAAGTAGCCACTTTTTTTCAGGTGTTTCATAAACTTTAAGGTATGATGAGTGTCACAATGTGTCTTTGACACTTTGTGTTGTGTAACATATGAGACTGCAAATGGATGCTTTGATACACACTTAAGGGTTTGAATTTAACTCAAGAAGTCAAAGTAGGATCAGGTCTTTAGAGGACTAAATCGCCCAGCTTTGCAGCTCCAGGATAAACACAAAATGGCAGAGGACTCCAGTGGGTCTAAGAGCGGTGAGGAGCTAAACTTGTCCAAGGTCTGGACCTCCTTCACTGGAGGTCTTTGTGGATGGAGCAGTAAAGAATCCTCACTGTGCTCTTAGTAAGCAGTAAAAGTGAAAACCTACAAACACTCCTCTCTTCTAAGGACTTGGTCTGGCAGGAGGATCTAGGCCTCAGACCAGACCGAGACCAGAAGTCTGGATCTGCTCCAGTTACAAAACATGGAAGATACTCCAGCTTTTCATTATGGCCTCTGTAAGTGCAAAAAGCTGTGAGACCAAATGGCTGTGGCCATTTACAAAATGTCAACAGAAGAAAAGATTAGTCAGCTCTTCATAAAATAAAACCTGATTTCNNNTTAGATGTCTCCTTTTTCTAATTTTCTAATTCTCTAATTCTGGTCTAATTCTCAGACCAGGTGACATTTTTAGAATTACCCTCTTGATTATTGATATTATTATTATTATCATTATTATTATTATTAAACATATACATTAAAATACTGCATACATATTGTGACAGTGCAAATAGCTCTCTGTTTAAATTGTTCTGCCATTTGTAAATCTAAAATTCACTGACATTTACAACAGTGTGGTTTAAGAGAATTTGGTTTAGTTGAAGTACAGTTAGTTTAGATTATTTAAAGAGAGGTTTACCCTGAAAGTGATCCAGTCATCTTCTGTGTTACTCCATAAGTAAAGTGTGGGAAGTCCTGGAGGACCTAGATGTCCTGGATCACCTCTTCTACCATCTAAGCCTGGAATACCTTGAGATCCCTAAATAAAAACAAAAAGATATACAATAAAGAAGTGACAATGACAAAGCAGCCACACGTTCCACAGGCTTAGCATCTAAATGGTCTCTCATGTGATATTTTATCCAGCACTTCTTACCTTATCACCTTTTAATCCAAAAAGCCCTTCTCTTCCAGGACATCCCTGAAATAACAACAGTACATTTAACCGTTTTCTCCTTCATAGACAATGGTGCACATAAGTCTCTGATCACACATTTGTTGTTTAGACAAGTTCAAACGTAATGTTTTGGTACCAAATAACCATCCTAAATCTGTCAAATGTGTCTGTCTTTGATCCGATCATTTACATGGGCACAAGCATGGTAGCGTCCTCACTCACTGCTCCTCGGGCACTTAAAGCTGCTCACTGTTCACTTTGGTGATGGGTTAAAAGCAGAGACTCAATTTCATTGTATCCGCGTGTTACAATGAAAATAAGGCTATAATTTATTTATTTATTTAAGGTAAGAAAAATATATTTTGTCACATATGGAATCTAAAAGGGCTGAAACCTTTAAGAAGCAATTGGAGCACAATCAGCAATCTACAGGAGGCAGAAGAAAAAAGACTGGCTGCACTGATGGAAATGACTGTTGCATGAAGTCTAAATATAACAAATCAATAATCTGTCTTACTCATAAAAGATGAGAGAAAAAGTGAATCATTCTGGGTACAACCACTGCAAATAAATATGCCTTAATTGCCACTACTGTCTGTCTACTGACTGTTTGGCAACACCCACACAGCTACAGTGCATATGAAGAAAAGGCCACTGTGGTCTATTCAAGATGTTATTAGTGCAATATGTTTTCAGAGCAATATCTGAAGCCTGTAATTCAAAGGTGGAATAAAAAAAACCAACAGAGAAACCGTCACAGAAAACAGAAACCAACCATAACCACTACTTCCAGTACAAGCAGAACATTTTCCCACTCATTAAAGGATTATATAAGACTCTCACAGAATTGACTGTTTTCTTTTTTTCCTTTTTCTAGAACAAGAGACAAATGTTGAATATGTTCTAAAATTAAAAATATATATATCAAGATATCATGACCCTATTTCCTCCTAATCTAATCTAATCAATACAAACACAACAATTCTGATTTTAACTGTTCTGCAATTCTTCTTCTATTAACAACCATAATCATAAATGTAGATTTGTAAAAAAAATCTAGCATATAACTGGATAAACTGCATTAGGTATTGACATTGGTTTTTAAAAAGAGTTTTAATAGGCTTTAACATTATAGTCACGTAAAGGCCTTAAATTACTTTGGTAGCCACTAGGGGGCAGCTGCCTGACTTTAGCTGAACATGCAGTATCTACAGCTACCTCAGTTTATAATGTTAATTAAAAAGTGCACAGATTTGAATTAAATGAACTGGTTTTAGGCAGGGATTCCCGAGACTCAAATATGCCTACAAGAACCCTGACAAGTCAATTTAGCATAATATGTCCTCTTTGATTGATTTATGACAGACCAAAAGACGCAAGAGACAGTTCTATATAAATAACCAGTGTTCACAGGACAAAGAAAAACAATGTGGATTCAAGTCTTACTTCAGAGCGTCATCACACTGAGCTGCCATTTACCTAGACTTGAGTTAAAAAAAAAGGTTGCTTACTCTTCTCCCCTGTGGTCCTTCTGGGCCTGGAGGACCTCTGTGGATTCTGTAATCCCTCTGGTCTAGTCCATATAGTTTAGTTCCTGTTCCAGTCACAGGGATAGTATGCAGTGACTCCTTGTGCTGCAGAACTTCTTCTTCCATGTTTTTGTACATCAATAGTGTGACACTGTTTGACTTCACCTCAGACATTTGTGAATCAGGAGAGGTCAGGTCAAATACAGGATACATTCTTCTTTCTCCCGTGTTTTTTTCATTGATATTTTCATAAGTTGTCTGGAAGTTTGAAGATTCAGTGTTGCCAAGTCTTTTGTCCTTCCTATTAGTTCCAAACGGAGAATGAGGTTCGTCAACGTGGAAAACATCATGACTTTGATTGAGAATTATTTTGTCTATGGATTCTGGAGGAGGATCCTAGTGGAAAAGGAGAAGAAATGTAAATCAAACATTTTTTGTCTCAGACTGACAGTTCTCCAAAGACCATGTGTGAGAAGATAGTGATGCTCTGAGGATTGGCAGGAAGAAGAGAACCCATACTACAACAGTAGGTCAAATACAGGATCCTCTTTTTTAAACTGCTCACAATGGCCCTTCATCAAGGACAAGCAACAATCATTCCTACAGACCAGTCAAACAGCAGATACTTTATAACTGTGCACCACAGGTTGTTTGTTCATTGAATGTTCTGTATCAACGCTGCTCTTACAGAGTACAACTATTGTCCGGTAAATACCGAAAGAGAATTATTCCAACACCAACACTAGAGCACAGAACAAGACATCAGTAAGCTAAAGAAAGAAGGTCACTCAGAACAGCTGTGTTGTGCTAATGTTGACATAGTACTTTCATCTACTCCATTAGAAGAGACTGAGTTCTTAATATACACAGCATGAGACAAAGTTGAGCTGTGCCGGTTATTATATGATGCAACACAGGCCAAATGCTGAATCAGCAATTTCCTCCAATATTCTTTAAACCACCTCCACCATTAAATGTTTTTTTCCAACACAAACAGCACTCTATGAGGGCTGCTCCAGTGTTTTCCATAGCAACCAGGCATCACTCAGGCATGTTACACAGTGGCTAAAAATATTCTCTTGGTTTTGGTCAGCAGTGCACTGGACACAAATTTTTTTGAATACAGCTACCAGCTATGGCGAAATACACTCCTGCTTTCCGGGTAGAAGATAACAGAGAATGCAAATACACCTTTTTATTACATATTTTCAACAGCTTACAGACATAGCACATGTTAAGATAGCAGTCACTCTGTGCCTAATTGTCCAGGTTGAGGAGCAACACCACCTCAGCCTGCCCTGAAGGGATGAAGCACTTCCTCCGGTGTGTCTGTCAGTGAGCAATAGCTAGTCTCAGATGCTAAATTATGTATTTGGTCTTGTGAAACTAAAAAACCCCAAAACATTTTATTATTATAATTATGAAATGGGTGTAAAGACTGGAGTATAAATAAGTCAAATATTTAAGTTTTAAAAATAGATCAATCCCAAGAAAGTTGTGGAATAATTAAGACTAAATGAGATAAGTTAATATTATTTTTTCTGTAAATTGCTGGGACAAAAAAAAAAAGGTCAAGTGCTTGTGTTTGACACGTGTGTGTGAAAAAGCATGGTACCTGTAGAAGATGCTGAAAGTTGCATTCTAAAACTTTTTTCCTTAACGCTCCTCAAAATTTGGAATGAAAATGTTAACCTGATTAATTTACAAATACTACATTTTTAATCATTTTTCAACTCAACTTTTTTTTTTACAAATCATACCTATCACATTATCTGTGATAGGTTTAATATAAATGTAAAATCATCAATCAAAGCACTGCATCATGCAAGTTTGTTTTAACGTTGCTTTAAAATATAGGGCTTTTCTATTCTATTGGTCACAAAATATACAGCATGCCACTGTATGTGGTTTATAGGATGGATTTCCATCCATCAAAGGATGTGTTAACTCCTCACACCCTCAAACTGCTGGTGAGATTGTTAAGCATCTGTTACGCTAAGTCACTGCTGTAGACCAAACAATGGTACTTATAGTAGACACAACACTGTCATCATTTAATTACAATCACACATTGATCACTTTTTCTAGCACTTAATCTAGCAATTAATTACAGGCTTGTTGTGGTCTACATCTAGTAGCCCATCTGTGGGTCACATCCCAACTGAAATGAACTAAGGCTGACTTTATTGTTGCCCTATTTGGGACCAAAGAAACCTGTGAATGATGCCAGATATGAGCCAATAAAGACTAAAATATGTGTGGCTCTAATTAAATAGATAATAGATAATCATTGGGCCTGATGCTATCTGGCTGATTTGCCTCCACTTACATTTAGTGTTTTCTTCCCTAGCACGAGAAGTTGAGAGTGGAGCGGTCAATTGTTATGCCACTATGAAAGGTTCTTCCTTCGATTATTTGGTACATTCAATACTTTAAAATAGTAGCTTTGAAAGGTTATCAGTTGGGGCGTTTTAGAAAAAAAAGAGAGAGAAAAGTCCCTAAAGTTGGATGTAATTGTATGTTGTAAGGTGATTCAAAAATAATATTTAGAGACAAAACCAACAACAAAATGTCAAACAACTGACAATCACCTGGTGGACTTGTGGATGGTTTGGATAAAAAAAAAAAAAAACTTCTATCTGAACATCTGGGCTGGATGAGCAGACTTGATTCACATGGATCAATTTAAATAGACTTGAATAAATTTAGCACAAAAGAACTGTGACGAAATCACCTCCCTCGTGACGAGAGTAAGAGTATAATTTTACATCTGGAACATTCCAGGTCGAGTGCAGTGATCAGAAGCAATAAAAATAAACAGATATGATGAATGTAAGGGTCACGGACGAGACACGTTTGGATTTAGACACAGCTTAAAAAAAAAAAAAAAAAAAGCTTTCCATTATCACTTGTCATGTCCTCACACTGTTGTACATACCACATGTGTCTGTTGTCCGTCCACAGTTAGTCCCACGTAAAGAGAAGCGTGCAGCCAAGAGCAACCAAGCATGAGAGTTAATATGAGCCACATGTCTACAGCATGTCTTCAGTGAGTGCAGCTGGGCTCCAGTCAAACAGAGTCCACTGGGCATACAGTATATGAAGACCAAAAAGTGTGTGTCCAACCAGGAGCAGCCTTTCCCTTCCTGTAGATGACCCTCCTAGAGCTGACAGGGACACACCCAGGCCTCTGCTACACATGAAGATACACACACACACACACAAACAGACACAGCCCTCAGCAGGTTGTATTTCCCCATAGACAACTCCTTTTAGAACAAACACAACACAATATAGACATAAATAGTCACTAGAGTACTGATAGATACATTGTTCTGAGTGCTGCATGCTTTTTACAGAAAATATACTCTTTTGTAATATTTCGTAATATATTTCGCCAACCCATAGAGAGAACTTAAAAGGTCAAAGGTTTATATCAACCCCAATAAACTGCACCAAAAGAATCGGATGCTTCTGTCTTTATGTTTACTGCAAGATTCTCCAATGAGAAAACTGATTCTAGATACTTCCAAGACCTCTTAAAAACTTTATTTCACTACTAGTAGTTTTACAAAACATGCGTATATTAGAAGACTAAAATAAACATATACTCTTTAAAACCTTCCATTCCTTAAAGTTTATATTCAACAACTTATTTTTTACTTTCTGTAAATCTAATTGTGATATAAAAGACACCAGGAGGACCAGTTACTATTGTCTGACACATGGTAATTGATAAACACTTTTTAAGCGTGCCCTCCACTGCAAAGCATATGAAAAACGTATCTGTTTGAAGGTGAGCTACACATTTGCCAACACATAGGCTGTTCAAAGGAGAACCATGTCTTGTGGGAGAGTCTTTAAATTTTAAGTCAGGTGAGTTTAAAAAACAAAACAAAACAATGTCTGACAATTAAAGGGTATTTTGCCCCTGAGCATCTCCTGACTTGTGGCCATGGTCATTGCTACATTAAAGGATGAAAGGACAGCTGCAAAAACAGACACGGACAAAGACAGACACACACAAAACGCTGCTTTGGCATTTCTTGTTCTTGAGTTGACATGTCCACAACAAAGAACGAGTAACGTAATGGAAAAACACCTTAACAGTATCTATTTGTCAGTTAAAATAAAAATTTAAAATAATATTTTTACAAGCTTTTAAGTAAAAGCTAGGTGCTACGTGCCTCTCCTTTTTATTCTTCTGAAATCTAAAAATAGGTCAAAATGTTTTGTGCCATATGACAGGACAGAGTGTGAAAGGACAAAGTGTGTGATTGACAGCTGGAGAGCTGGTGCTAGCTACAGGCAGCATAAGTAAACATTAGGTTCCAAAAACCAACATGGTCCCATTTGTTTGTTCTAAGGCCAAAAACACCACAATGAATTAAAGTATTTCTTTTATGCCAAGGTTGGCCAAGATAGTTGCAGCCATGGTAAATGCAAAAATAGAGCAGCGTGAGCAAGCCTTTAATCATGTACGTTCTTTCAAATACTTCCTAACCACACGTCCATTGGCAGCATTAACCTTTATGCTCTTCCTAACATAAAAAATGCATCATCTACTGAGTGTGGAGAGAAGTATCGCATGGAGGTGCCTGCAAGCAGGAGCAGACTAGATAGATGAACACTGCAGAGCCAAACCACCACCACCACCACCACCACCACTATCGTCATCATCATCATCATCATCATCATCATCATCATCATCATCATCATCATCATCATCATCATCATCATCATCATCATCATCATCATCATCATCATCATCATCATCATCATCATCATCATCATCATCATCATCATCATCATCATCATCATCATCATCATCATCCTCCCCAAGGAAGGTTTTATCAGAGACACCACATAATTTAGCATTTACACATGCATGAAATACTGCCCACTCCCTGAGGAAAATAAAGACTAATAAATAATCAAGACAAATGAGGCAGAGTTTCTCACATTCACCTTAGCAGGCTATTCATTTACTGTTTGCTATAGTACATTAATCACTGCTTCTTCCTGTTTCTAACAGTGCTAGAACCATTTTGCAGTCACACTATGCAATTATACTAAAGATCAGTCAGTCAGTACCAGCTGGTACTGGTAGCCCTGTGCTGATCTTTGGAGGATCATTGTTAATGGGGGCTAGAGCCCCATGGTCTATGCTCTCAATGTGTCTTTTTTCGTCAATTTAACATTTTCTTATTTTCTTTATATTTTAAGCTAGTACTTCTCAAATAGTGTAGTGGGCCCCTATGGGGGGCGGGGTGAGGTGCCACGGGGGGTTCCAATGGAATATGGCACAGAAAATAATTGAGAACCACTGTTTTAAGCCAACATTTTTCCTCATACTTGCCTAAACCCCAACATATAAGGTTTATAAATATTTACCAAGAAAGCATTGGAGGCTGATAGGTCGCAGGCAGACTGGCGGAGATTACACTGGTCTCTGGCGGCGTCTGGATCCCCCATAACAAAGGTTAATTGCCTAAGAGCACCCTGAGGGACATCAACAGCAAGACAGGGTCATAGGTTAATCTCAGTTAGACTTTAGGCCCAGGAAGCTCTGCCATCTGAACCCATAACCCCCACTTTTCATAGACAGACTTGACACATGGCAATGTCAAAAGGGGTGAGGTGAGGACATCAATCACGACTACTTCTTCACTCTTACTCTGTCATCCCGACAACTTTGACTTCACGTCTCACAAACAAATTAAGACACTTGAATAATTCATTTAAACTCACATGCATGAGGACATTTTTGCAGCCATTGGCAATAATATAATAACATGTCTGCTATGAAAAAGGTCAAAGCAAGGGGGAGATCGGGAGGACAAGGAACACATGACAAACTGCCAGGTGAAGGTAAGGGTAAAGTTAATGAACGGACCTAGAAAATAGAAATGTAAGAGTAAATGACTAAAGACTAATGGCATGCCCGCATGCATGTGGACTAATGGCATGTTTTAAATGTTTTGCTTCCTATTTGGGTACAATTAATTAGGTAGTCAATATCTAGATATTTCTGGTATTATTTAATTGATTCTTAAAAAATCTAAGATGAACCTTGGCTTTCTGAATTGAAAAAGAATTAGACTTAACAAGTTCTGAATTCCTTTTGGACAATTTTATATGACTAGTGTGCTTTTAAAGACTTAAAAACTGAAAATAAAATGTTGTCACTGTCACATAATGTTTTCTATTTACAGCCATCAGGTGGTGACATCAGCCCAACCCATCAAACAAATCACACTTACATCAAAAGGTGTCTCTGTTCTTTCTATGCTGCCCCCGACCATCAGCATGCCATCAGTGGAGATGGGCTGCCAGGGGTAGGCCCAGTTCAACCTTTCCACCAGAGTACAGTCCACATATACCTCCAGCCAGAGGGGGGAGACACTGAGTGCCAGCTGGTGCCACTGACTGTCCCGTAGAGATCTGACAGTGATCCTGGTGGAAGTAAATGAAGCAGGTGAAACGGTATGTAGCAATTTGTTATTGATTATTAAACTACTTTTCTGAGAAAACACTGACACATTTCCATGATAATTGTCAGAAACATAATTATGTTTGTTGGTTATTTTATATAAACCATTGGGTCAGACTCACTCATATTCTCTCTGTTGTGTGGAGATGAAGGTGAGTGAAGACAAGCTGAGGCGGAGTTGCAGTTGGATGTGGTGCTGAGAGTTTACCAAAGTCAAAACGCTGCTCTCCTCCCTCTGAGAGCTTTGCAGCTCCATCAGCAGGCTGAACTCATCGGAAAACCTGCAGGACACGGTCAAACACACAGACACACACCAGCATACAGTTAAAAAGGTTAAAAATGAGCTTCTGTTAGAAGTTACCCACAACAGACATACAGAAAAGGTACATGGTACTTTCTTTCTGATCTAAGCAGAGATTTTGGGGTCATGACCCCATATATGGTTGTCTGCAATTCAAATGGGGTTGTCTGAAATGTCTGCCAAAATATTTTTCATCTAATTTTTTTAATTTTTTTATTAACTCTTACGTACTTTCAACACACAATAAAAACTTGATCAAAAACTAACTCTAAAAGGTCAAAATGGGCTCAAAAGACAAAAAGGGTTGGGAGCCACTGTATTAAACCATTAGTTCTGTAGACAATGAACAATTGCAGTATATCTGAAGTTTATCCTGCCACAGTCTTGATTCTGTTTCTCTGTACCTTGGTCCAAATGCCTGCCATGTTGACATCATCAAAGTGCCGTATTGGCCGATTTGAAAATATGGGCAACTCAGACTGTCCAGTGACATGGAGATGTTGTTGGTGGCAGGAAAATGAGAAAAAAGCTGCAATAAGTCCACTTTTTCTGAAAGAGAGTCAATCAATGGAGTTATCATGAAAATGAAAAAAGTATGGAAAAGTAACACAACAACTATTATGCTACTGTACATTTAAGGGTAAAATCCTACATAAATTATTTGGGAACACATCCATAAACATCAGCAATATTATTTTAGATTATATTTTTAAAAAATAACCCTAACCCTAACCAGCAATACTAATTTGTATGCAATAGATATTTGTATACATTTAACAAAATAATTGATAAACATTTATCAATGGAACAATGTTATTTAAAATTATCTATAATTTATAAGTATATTGATGGTTTAAATCCGGCTTCTGTCAGTCCAGTCTGTGTTCATCATGAACCAGAGAGAATCAGTTGCACAGATGCTGTGGTATCTCCTTTCAAAGCAGACTGTGTGCAGGTGGAGGATGATGAACTGGCATCTTGACCCCATGTGCCAAGAGTTTGGATTCCTCTGTGTTCCAACTGGAGCCGGACCACATAATGACAGTTTATGACTACATTAGGTCAGGAGTCAAGAATGTGGAGAATGTGTAGATAAAACTCTGGTCTGGCTGATGTCTAACATAGAAGGGAATTACAAGAAAACCAAGTTTAACATTCTACTTATTAATGTTGTGGGTCAGAAACAGCTACATAAGAAAAATCTGGCCCAGAATAATATGTTGCCTATGTGTGATCTACAGTATACATACCATGTAATCAGCCACATGGATGATATCCATGAAACCACCTGAAACACGTACAGACTTCACTTTGAAATTCTTTATATTCTCTTCTCCATCAGTCTAAATGACCCCTGAATATTTCCTTGTTTCTCCTCCCAGAAGAATAATATTATTGAAAATTGATTGGACGATGTAATGTTATACCTCAATAGTTCTCCATCGCACACCTAGCAAACTAAGACTCACAACGATCTCATTTCCAGTCCCCAAAATAAACCAACAGCGGGTCAGCTCCAGTCTCTCTTATTATTTCAGTGTCTGCTTATATTTTAATGAAAAACCTAAAAGTCTATGTTCTACATAAAAAAAAAACAACTTGTATTCAGAGCAAAGAATTTTAAGCACATTTCTTATGTTATTTTACTTTACATGAAGAAAAATGTGTGCTTCTTTATGGCTCAGAAGTGTAAGTCGGACTCTTCCGACTATGTTCTAGATTACGATGTTACCACTGTGTTAGCATAGGTACTTATGTACGGAGTTCCGACTTACGGCTGTATTTTCATCAGCATTATTAAGGTCTATTTTAGAAAATTGGAACAGTAGTGTTATGCTATATACGTAGCTAGCACCATCTGGACAGACTGCAATAACACTGCAAAGGTACAGGTGTGTTGTGGTACGTCTGTTAATCACAGTCCTCCTTTGAAAAGTTTGTAATGACCTTGTAAACTGCTGTACTGTATAACTGTATACTCCATTTTCTGCCATATTCCTGGGGATATTTGTTCAAGTGCATTGAAATTCTTGTGCGTGTCTCACATATTTAAACCAATATAAAACATACCGTACATCTGTCTGCAGGATGATGCAGCTTTTTTATAGTTTTTCTGCTCTGCTTGTAAGAGCTCACATACCTGCTTCTCTTCGTAAGGTCTCAAACACTAACGATTACCAAATCAATGCACATAATAATGTCTTTATTGCATTTAACTAAACACTGCAATGCAATATCAGATTTTTTTAAGGTTCTGCAGGANNNNATGTGGGTAGAGGGGTTTCAACAACTGGCAAAAAAAGCTTAATGCTTCAGCCTCACACTGTATCTGCAGACTGCATTTTTTTCAGGGACAAAATGTAAGGAAAGCAAACAGATATCCCTTTCACCAGGATTACCCAAGTTAATGAAAAGGTATGTGATCTAACTTCCTACTAAATTTAAGATATTTGCTCCTATCCACCTATAATATGTTTAAGGCACAGAAATGTTAATTCATGTGTGACTGAGACAGAGACAACAAAGATCAAAGTTCTCTTAAGGTTTGAGAATTAATGTAGTTGGTTTATAAGTTAATGTTACATACAGTGATAATGAGTAAATATTTTTCTGATAATGATGTGGTGTCATTTACAATTCCCCATATTATCCTGCAAAACAAGATATCATTGAGCCACTACTAAAAGGTCCAAGGATCTGACAGTTTTCAATTCACTCAGACGCATGGACAGCCAAGACATTATCACATTTACTTAGAATATATTGTTATTTAGAAGGCTGGAGTTTACACAATACTCAAATGCACAAATAGTCAAATTCAAGGAAAAAGGGTGGACCATATCCTATCAGTGTCATGTTCCTAAAATTAATAATTCCAGACTTTATTTCTATATGCTTGGTTAATGGTGGATTAGTGGTTAAGGAAGCGTACTTGGGTCCAGAAGGCTTCAGGTTAGAGTCCACTAGCTGCCAAGTTAGCACTGAGGTGCTCTGAGCATGGCACTGTCTCCACACACTGAGCACCTTATAAGCGTCCGGCGTGTTCACTTCGGTTAAAAACAGAGGTCACATTTGGTTGTGTGCAGTAGTGTGCTGTGTCACAATGACAAGTAGTTCGTGTTTCTTCTTTTCTGTCTTTCCACTTAATTCAGTTAACACCAGAGTAATTTAATGTGCAATATGGAATATGTGTAAAACATCCAAAGGTTAAGAGAGGAAACAGCAGAACAAAGCAGATCCAGCAAAATCATACCTGTGAGGAAAGTTTGTTTTTTTCACTTGCCATTAACACAAACACTTTGGAATAGTTTAAGACCTTCACAGTACAACATAAGTAACACAGAATCCAAAAAAGCTGGGCTGAACACTGTCATCTTAATCTCACAGCCTGTACACCTGGACTAATACATAACTGACACTAATTATTGATTGAGTGACCACATGGAGGAGAAGACAAAGTCTAAACATCATACAACATCTTTGGAGCCTTCGGTTCGTTGCTTCTACATTATTTCTGACATAATAGGTCTGATAGATAACTGCCCTGTCTCTGCATACCACACAACAGACTTCAGGGACTTCTCTCTGGAGACACGTCCCTGATAATAAAAAAAACAAGTCAGTTTACTTTCAAGGGTCTATATTTTGTGTCTACCTCTTGTCTGGCTCTGTGTTATATAAAAGGGTAAAATTTGTTTTATATATACTGTGCTTTAATGAAGGAAGTGCTGCTAACCCACTAAACGACACCAACGTTGCTGCTGACAAAGTCCACTCACCACTCATAAATGTATATTACTGTTTTATAAACTTCTATTCAGTTATTCATTTTTACCGACTAAGTCAACATGACGTAATGTGATGACAAAAAAAATCAACAGAAAAAAGAAAACAATAAAAACGTACATGCATACTTTGATAAATTCTCTGAGAGTGAGAGAGCTAAACAGCCCTTAGTGTCTTTAGTGTAATTTATTTATTTACTTTTTCAATTTTTAGTTAATTACACAGCTGCTACTTCTCACCTGCTCGCTGAAAATCCCAGGTATCTTCATGCAACGCGGTCACATCCCCGGAACATTCAAGTAGACAGAAGTCAAGATAGAAAATAAAAACCTTGACGTAGTTTAATGAAAACATTATTCCAGCTGTTTACCAATAAATACTGTAAAAAATAAAGACACCCGCTGACAAACATCAGAACGCACGTTCTTTGCAACTGAGCTCTGCGTCAGGTGGAGAGCGGTTGAACGCATTTGTTTCAGCACCGTCAAACCAGGATGGAGGCGGCACCCTGTCACTTCCGAAAACTTTTCAAAATAATAGCTGGATACAGGAAACTAATACGTTCTACTCACTTGATACTTGCGAGCGGCTTCCCGCCACCTCGCAATTGGCATTAAAAAACAAAACCTTCAAATTGCTTCCAAAAACAGCATAATGATGATTACCTTGCCAGGTGTTGTTTTCATGAAAAAACTAAGCAGTTTATCTTTTATTTTGTAACTTAGAACTTCAACAAGGTAATTGTAATTCAAATTAGCGTTTTCTTTTTGTTGTTTATGCAAAAACACAAGGGGGCACTGTAAATAGCAACACTGTCAAAAAAAGCAAATTTTTAGGCCAATCAAGTTGGAGAAGGTTTTGTTTCATTCTTTTTTATTTCAAGGTATTTTGCTTCATACAAAAAGTTTAATGTAGAAACAACAGCAGAATTCAAAGTTTGGCCAAGAAACATAAAATCAGGCAAAACAAACATTTCACTGAATCTCAAGGCCCAAACAAAGGAATGTTCCAGCTCTGCTGCACGTATGGAACTATTGACCACAACCAATACTGTTGTTTATAGAAATAAGAAGTCTTTCAGCAGACCCCACAATTTATATCAAATATGAAAAAATCAACAACAAAATAACACATAGTATCTAAAAGTACTAAGTTCTCTACATGCACATACATCGTTAGAACATGCAAACTTTTGTAGTTTGTCGAGGTAAGACACACATACAGTAATAGCCAATAGAATGCAGAATAAAGTAATTGAATCTCTTCTAATATTATATACTATTGACCCAGACTTGGACAAAGATGTAGTTGGAGACCACATTCTTTGGGGGTCCACTGTACTTGAAGCTACACACAGGCAATAGAGTTTGGAAGGTCCAAGATTTTTTTTTTTTTTTTTGCCTTCATGGGAGTAAACTTTTAAAACAATAGAGGTCATTTATATTTTCTTTTTTTTCTGCAAAATAATGTGTTAACATTGGCTAAGGTGAATTTATAAAAACCTTTTTTAGATTTAAAGTTTCTGTTGTGATGTCAGAGTGGGTAAATGTAATATGCATGCAAATATATTATGTAGAAATTCACTGTAACCCTAAAAGTTCTGCTTGCCGTTTACACTTTGTGCCTTTTGTCTCTTTTTTGTCTGCATTTGTTTACACCTTTCAAAGTCATTTTTCTACAAAACATTTGGTCACACTCATGCTCATGAAGCCTAAACGTAATGAGAACATGGAGAAAGCTACTCAAAATTGTGTCTTTGTTGCATAAAGAAGACGTCCTGTCCAACCAGCAGCTTCAAGACATAAATAAAGTGTGTGTGTGTTGCGAAGAAATTGCATAATATAAATAAGATTGGAGTGTGAGAATTTAGCCCAACAATATAAGACTGGAGTATCTTCACCCAGTCGTGACAGATGGAAAATGGTGGAAAGCTGTTTTTCAACACCTCAAACAGCTGGAGAACATGTCTCTTAAAACTGTAAGCAATAACAAAAAAAGAAGTCAGGCCGAAACAGTGTCCAGATCACTCCTGAACATTGTTAGAAATCTGGAGCCAGCATCTCAGTTCACTTCTGGAGTTTTTTTTTTTTTGTTGTTGTTGTCTGTCTTGGAACTTCTCTTTATATAAGAAACAAATATAGACATCAGGATTCCAAATAAAGGCTAGTTTTCTGGAGTTAATGTTACATCACTACAGCCACCAAGTCCACGTGGACAGCATGGTGTTGAATTCAACTGGATTGCTTTAGTTTTGAAATTACTGTTTCTTTCCAAGTGAGATTTCCCCAGATTAGTGACAGAGACAGCGTGAGTGTGAAACACAGTGACCGTCTGTCAAACTCACCAGGTGAACACTAAGATGTGACAACACCAACCAGGCTTTATCAAGTGTTTTTAAATCTGACAGCATTTTTGGATCCTAGGCTTCACTTTTGGAACCCAATGGCTCTGTCTATTTCTTTTTAACGCTCTTCGCTACATGTTGTTTATTTTAGACACCTACAGTACTTTACTTAAAGTCTCATATTTTCCCAGAATGCAAGTTTCCACAAACATGCTTCAAGTCCCAGCATAAAAGCATTGTTAGTCTTAACCTGTTTGTCGTGTCCCAACCCAGATTTAAGGATTACAGTTGATGTTTGATAACAACATAGGGATAGTTCAGGTTTTGGAGTTGTGGATGAATATCAATGTTTTAGTGCCATATTTATGAGCCTTTCTATTGACTGGGTTATTCCTACTGCTTTTACAGACAAGTCTGCAAGCAAAATGTTCTTGTCATACAAAGAAAATACCCTTTTTTACAATGTCTTTTTTACAGTAAGTATTTTGCTATCTGCACGAACTGGCAATTAGGAAAAAAGGAAACCTTTTTAAGATTTGGACATCAGTCTCTTTGGAACAGTGTCTACTATCGGAACAGTTCCTGCTGTCAGGCTCCATGAGACAGGGGCCGCTAGAATTTCAACAGTTTTTGCTTTCCACACACACACCAGAGAAACAGAGACAGAGAAAGAGAGAGAAAAAGAGAGAGAAAACAGGAGAAACAAAAACAAATACCACAGAACCAGAAATTTGATGCATATATGCCAATAAATATCAGTGCATATGAATTTGGGGGTTTTTGAAGTGAGATTGTATGAGCTACTGACTACATTGTCCATTAGTTGTCATTGCAATTATTCAAACTAATACCCTAATCCAGCAGTGCCTACTATCTTAGCCTGTGTTAGGAACAATGTCGCTGCCTTTTTTTCCACTCTACCCCTATAGGGCTGTACATCTACGCTTGTCCTATGTCTATTTCCTCCACTCTTTTCTTTCCCATGTGTTAAATTGACACTTTAAGTTTGACTTTATTTTAAACTGTAAAATCCATTGAGACAAATGTGTTTTGCGAATTCGGGCTATTCAAATAGAATCGACTTGACTTCATTCCTGTGTCTGTACTGTGTTGAAAACTGACATCTGTAAAGCCCTCACTCCCTGCACCAACGTTCATAGATGAAATAATCACTTTACACTACTGCACTGTAGAGCAGTCGGTCGTATTCTGCTTCCCTTTAAAAGTTCAATGCATTGTCTTATGACATAGAACAATTTTTTCTCCCTCAAAGATACAAATCTAACCATTAAGGGGAAACAAAACCAGCAGTTTCTTCGTTCTCAGTAGCTAAAAATGCAGTTCAAGGCCCTGGGATGGTCCATAATGTGGATTAGTGAACGGTCTACAACCTAGAAGTTGGAAACGCCGGTCAACAAGCAAAAGGACAAAATAGTGAAAATATTTGGTGTTATCATGAGCTAAAGCTGCTATTAGATCCCAAATTCTATAAGATTGGCCTTCAGCTAAATACCAAGAACAACAAATACATGATCTTATTATGCTTTTCAACAACTATATAATAAAAGACTATACAGATTATGTCCAGACTAGAGAACGTAACATCAAATTTGTCTCATTTTTTCATATGTGGCATAGTCAACAATCAAATGTCATTGTCTAACAGTTCAGAAAGCTGTGGTTTTCACACTAAATGTCTGCCATGACCATGCACATACCAGTCACTGCACTGTGTGATGAGTTAGCCGTAAGTACAAAAGAGCCAATGTATTAGTAACTCATGAAACCCAACTTCAGAACCTCCCTCTCCTCCCCTCAAATAAATAAATAAATAAATAAAATAAAAATTTGATTTTGAATTTGATATTTATGTTTCACACACACAGACACACACACAATCACACACACATATGAGGTCCTGTCCTTCCGACCTGCTACTGTGGTCAGAAAGTGCACAGACATTAGTTTTATCTGAGCAGGTAAAGTAAGACTAGAGGTCACACTGAGACATTGTTTCCAAAAAAAGGCATTTAAAAAAAAAGCTCTAACCTGCTCTAACATCTGAACATGCACAACGTCTCATTGGCCTCAATGTCACTGGATACATACATTTATGCAGTTGTAATAGTATTTTCCAAAACACTGCTCCATATACACTTTTTATATCAGAAACAAGAAAGAAATATAGTTAACTTCAGTTTTAAGGGTTTTTTTTTTTTTAAGCGTGCTGTAGGTTATCGTCTCCATCACAGACAAGGGTTTTTGCAATTTTCTGCAGAGCTACATACAGAGTGAACCAAACAGCTACTCATGTGTGGATGCATTAGAAAACAGTTACTGTTTTTTTCTCTACAGTATATCTAAAAGGATAGGCACTTGTTTTAAAACATCGCAGAGAAGTCTGTAAGAAACATTAGACCTGAAACAATTGCAAAATCGGAAGCAGTTCACACAACAGTTTTTTTTCTATTGTAAAAAAAAATGCACAAAAAAAATCTACTTGATCTTTTTTTATGTATTGTATATGTATATATATGTATATATATTATATAGGTATATATTTATACATACATATATGTATATTATAAAATAAATTGGTCAGTCAGGAGATTGGGGATCTCTCTTTAACTTTGCAAGTATTGTAATATAAGACAGATAAACAATCCTTGCTGCCTGTTCATCTGCCCAACACACGAGGGAATGTCATTAAGGATTAGGTATAACCATAGAATAACGCCGTTCTAAACTAAAGAACACCACAGACGTGGTGACTTCACTGAACTGTACAACAGACACCATCTTCATTCTGTTTCTCACTTCATGTTGCCACCACCATAGTCACCCTGATGTGTGAAAGCATAACTTTATTTTGTTTTCTTAGAAAAATGAACAGCTTCACAAATATGACTCTTTCATCAAGGCTATCGCCACAGTATTTCATTCTGATCATTTAAAATCAAGTGTCGACGCAGAGCAAAGAGATGGTGCTCATGACGGCTAAAGATTTACATAGTATATGAAAAATAACTATTTTGTTAGACTTTTCCACAACTAAACTGTTGGAGAATTAAAGCAACATTTAAGGATGTCATAGTTTTGACTGGATGAAAATGCTTTTGATATATTTAATGCTGCATAAAGAACAAAAGTTGTAATTGCTTTGTTGTCTAATGTTGTCTAATGATGAGCATCAGTACAAAGGATGAACACATTGGGATACTGGCATTATAATGTGTTTACAAAGATTTCTGCATCTGACCCTCACTCGTCTGTGCAATGATCGGGTCTACAGGTTCAGGTAAAACCAAGAATCTGAACGTGGACTGGCCTGAATCTGTCAACACGAGTCGACAGAGACAACAAATTACAGACATTCCATCAGTCTGTTAATACAACAATACATAAAATAAAAACTTTCCTGTTTAACATAAAGGAAATCTATTTATTTCCAATTGGACTTTTTAGAATTAACTGTTGCCACCATAATTTCATTTAGAGTTAATGTGTATTTGTTTGTGTTTTAGGTTTGTCGAGGTTAGAATAGTGTGGATTTGATTTTACTAGATTAGATTAAATAAACTAAATAAATAAAATAATCAACTTTATTGATCACCTTGGGAAATTCCCTCAAATAATCATTTATAAGTTGTTTTGTTAAAATAGCATAAAGATTAATATAAGTTATTATTTTAAATTAAATGTGTTGATCATAATATCCTGTTAAATCTGCTCGGAAAAAGTTGGGTTGATATTTGACCTAAAAAGATTAAATTATTCCACAGACAATTTCCTGACTAAAGTCACTGCGAATGACATTCATTAGCTCTGTTGGTCAGGTCAAAAGATCTTAAATGGATATTATGTGTTTGGTGATGCAGTATGAGGGTTGTTATGGTGGTGTCAAATTTTACCCTGAAGTCAAAGCAGAGTTGAAGATCAGTCCAGTCAGACACAGACGTCTGACTCTCTCTCTGCCCTGTGATCAAGACGATGGATTCATGTTCCTTCTGTTTAGACGTTTTCTCTTCTAACCTTAGCTCTCCAAGTTTCAAATACAGCATTAGACACACGCACACAGTCACAATGTAAACTAAAGCCTTCAAAGAAGATGATAAAACTCATCACAGTTTCTCAAAAATGCATTAAAAAGATTGGTTTAAAGCCATGCTAGCACCATTCGTTCTCCTCTGCCTCTTGGTAATACCTGGGTGCCCTGACGCCAGAGCCTGGGCTGGTGTTGCCTCCAAAGCTAAAGTGGTACCCATTAGGTACCCTAAGGTTCTGCTGCGGAGCCGGAGGGAGGGCTCCGGTCATGCGAGGCAGTGCGGTCCAAGATGAGCGTCCGGTGCACGGGCTGGGCGACAGAGACACCGTATCCTGGAAGACGTCCAGCTGGTCCCGGAGGCTGCTATAGGGGCTGCCCAGGGCATCGCTATGGCCCTGGCCTAGAAAAGGCTCAGAGCTAATACGAGTGACGGGGCAAGGGATGTGGTGTGAGCTGCTGTGTCGGAGGGCGTTGTGCTCCGATAGCCCGCGGCTCAGCCGTCCAGGACTCAGAGAGGCCTGACTGGACACAAAGTGCACAGGGGAGGAATTGGCAGTCTTGTAGGCCACCCCTGGCCTTGGGGTGAGGGGTGTCTGGGGGAGCTGCCGTCGTCCACGACTCGGCGTGCTAGAACTGAAGCTCAGCACCACTGGGCTGCCTTTAGCCCAACCACTGCCCTAGATGAAAAGTGGACAAGCAATTTGAAACAAGAGAACGATGTGCAAAAATATGTAAGAGGAAAGATAAGGGGAAGGAAACAAGGGAAAAGGAGAAGAAAAGGAAAAGGAAAAAACACCAACATGAAAGATGAAAAGAAGAAGCCACTCCATAGAAAGAAGACAGACAAAATGGATGGAAATGATGAAAAGAGAAAGTGGGAAAAGAAGAGAAAGGCCATGAGAGGCTGCACCACAGACTGGCAGAGGACAAAGTAGAATTAAGAGCATGCAAAAAAATCACAGCGGCCCAGCAGTCAAAAAAGCTGCATAAGATCAACATGGGGAAAGTACAATTTTGTTATTATCTTAAACTCTTGTGCCTAATCTAAAACAAAGCATTTATTAATTATTCTTCTTCTTCTAACATTTAACCAAGACCAAAAAAAAAACCTTCTTATTCATTACTTTCCCTCTCCTCTCCCCCCACCTGCTTGTTGTTGAGTTCCAGCCCCTCGCTGGGAGAGGCGGCACAGCTAGCTGTGGCAGATTTGCTGTGGCAGTGCTCCCGGCCACAAAAACGGTCGCAGGAGTAGTAGCGCTGCTTGTCCCCCGTGGAGTGGTGGTGCTTCCTCTCATGGGAGCGACCACGGTCGTGGGCTCGCTCTCTGGAGGTGGCTGGATCTGATACAGGTTCATCCTGTGCACCTATACGTTTGGGAACATGTCGTGGTTAGTGGTTACTGTTTTGACTTTAATGTAGACACATAATTCAACTCTTGTTCTGACTGTGGAATCAATTAATAAAGCTTTATGTGTGTGCCATGTTCACTTGACTTCAAAATATTATTTTTTGTATTTTTACAGAATTCAACATACACACACACAAACACACACATACACACACAGTCCAAACTAAATCAAATCAATTAAATTATAAATTAAATTCTCTCAGGAGTGATACAGTAAGAATACACTGGAAGAAGTGTTCAAAACCCACATAGCTAGATTTACATTGTATCTAGAGCACCACACCGCCACCTCTCGGTGTGCATGAGCTAACTCACCAACAGAGATTGCTGGCAGTCCACCCACGGGTGTATCCAGAGACCGCTGTCTCTTCTCTCTGTCTTTGTCTCTCTCCCTGCGGTGGTGGCAGCGATGGTGGTGATGGTGATGGTGGTGAGGACGCTCGTGACTGGGTCTTTCCAGGGTGTAGTCCCGTAAATTGACCTCCTGAGGACGCTGTGGAGCCACCGTGGAGGCGGAACGCTTCATCGGACTTGCATCAGGGACAGCCTGAGGTGAGGAGAACCAAGTCAGCACCGGCAAACTGTTTGTAGCTCTACATTGTGAATTTGAGTTTTTTGAATGACTACATTTCAAAAGATTTACTGTAGGAGGTTAATGAACACAACTAATGATTACTTTAGGGCACAAAATATGAATACAGTAATAGATTAATTAATTTAGTATAGAAGAAGGCAAACATATATAAAAATATATATAAAAGGCTGAGAGTGAGTACTTACAGCCAGATGGGTTCCTGTAGAGAGTCGTGACTGGCCCCACTGTTTCAAAGGAAAGGTAAAAAGAGCAAAAATATGACATATTAGGAACCACATTCGAATGCTGTCGGCTAAAATCTCCAAGGAATTATTCATTTTCTGAAGGACTTTCTGCCAAAACTGTTTCCTCTCATCTTTGAACTTTTCCTACAGTTTCTCTCACTTCACAATAACCCAGTCAGCCGTCTTTCTTCTCCTGTGTATCTATAATCCAGGGCCATTTGCAGCCACTACCATCTATCCACTTGCTAGCAGGAGAAAAACAACAATGGCAGGCTGCCACGACCTAATCGGATTACTCTGGACTGCTCCCAGTGAAAGTAGGACCAGCAGTGGCTTCTCTAAATGGCCTGAGAGAGGAATGCACTCTGAATGCACAAATCGATCAGCATCACTCAGGAAATGAAGGCGCTTTATTGTATTTCTTCACATCAAGAAAAAAGATTAATTTAGTATTTTTTAAGCTTTGTCTAGACCAAAGGTGTAGACAGCAAGAACTGTCAGGAAAATCACAAGATAATTTGTTTTTGAATCATGGTTTATTTGTCATAAACTCAATGAAAGCAATAATCACTCTTTTAGTCCGGCCGGACTAAAAGCTTTACACCCTAATAGAAAGCAAAACCATTTTGAATTCCTTACCACAGGAAGTTCATGTTATTAAATACTAACACAGAAAGCTTAGGTAAGTTTAATATATTTAATTGGCTTATATGTACGCATCATCACAGTAATAATAAAGTTATTTTATATGGAATTTTGATCAAGCACCTAGCACTAGTTTACGATTACATTCATTTTAGAAAGCAGCAGAGATGTGCTGGGAAAGAGAAGAGACATTGACCTGCATCTCAGCAGTGAGTCGAGGCATGGAAGCAGCTCTGCCCTGGTTCTCCAGACTTGCACCAGGAAGTGGAATGGTACTGCTGATACTGGTCTCCATCTTCCTCATCTCCACAGACTCCTGGGCATGTGTACAGAGAAACAGACAGACAGACATTTATAATCTAGATTTACCAAATCTTAACTCAATAAAACTGTATGAGGTTGTGGTAGAACAGGAGATTTTAATCATGCACATTTGCTAAATATTTGTTCATCCAAATTAAAAATCAATTAGGAAATGAAGGCACCCTCCAGCTAGAAGACAGTAGTGTGTACCATCAACATGCTCCTAATCAAGTTGCCAGTAATGTCTGAGCCCATGAAAAGCAATGGGTTCAGACATTCCCTTTAAGCAATTTCCTTCTGTCTGAGTTTTTGTCATAAAACGTCTTTTGTACACAGCTTGTGTCACTGTAAATTACCTGAACCGCCGCCGTGTCTAGGTTGTCCTCTGATGGACCCCTTGATAGGCTTTTCTTAATCTTGGCTCGAGACACTTCCTTTGGTTTCTCTGTCACCCAGGACGATGACGGCTTGATGTTGTTATCCTGACCTGGCCTGTGGGTGACATCAGTTACAGGTCAGCCTAAAACGACTATAAATGTGATATTTAAAAAATCTATCTCTACAACATCTTCAGTCAAATGTCCTGGTACACCTTAATATTAACGGACCAGTTTCATAGTAAATGTTTGAGCAGCTGTACTCATAGGTTACTGGGATCTTGGACTTAATGGTATGTTCTAACAGTAGACATTTTTTTTCAATCACTGTATTCTTTGTATTTTTGCTATACTGTACCTTCTCCTGTCTCCACACAAATACAAACCTCAGAAGTGATGCAATACCTAACTGAGTTCCTCATCTAAACCTGCAGGTGTTTTACTTTTAAAATGTTTTAGGCATTCTCAGTCTGAGTCTGAATTTATCTGTACTAGAATAGACACATACTTTCTTCTTTTTCTTTCCACTACATGGATAACCAGTGACTATACAATGACCAGTGACTCGCAACAACTTGTTGCTGACTTTTGCTTTTTTTCATCTTGTTTTGTGCTTTTATTTGCCTCGCAAAATAAAACACAACAGAACCACAGTTAATGACTGGAGTCATATCAACAGTAACAGTAACAATGTTAATTTAAATCCTGAAGTAGACTGGAAAGACACTCTTCAACTCAACAGCCTATAGCAGTGTTTTTCAACCTTGGGTTCATGACCCCACAGGGATTTAAAGAGGGTTGCCCAAAATGTCTAGTAATTGATAAAAAAAATACTGAAAAATACTCTTTCACTTTCATGAATGTAAATCAAGTTCAAATAAAATGTCTGAGCTGGCACATCTTTTACATCGATTACATGACTGCACAACTACTAAAAATGTCTCTGGGATCACAAGATAAAAAAAGATCGGGAAGCACTGGCCTGTGGAGTAAACTCAATTCTCATCCATGTTAGTGAGTGGATCACTTAAATCTGTATGTTTTCATTTCCACTGAAGTAACCCTGCCAACCCACGTACAGTATATGTTTTGGTCCCGACTGCATGGAGAATTGAACTTACATCGTGCTGCCATTGTTGAGAGAGCTGGAGCTGGGCCTGGTCTGCAGCTGGGACTTTGCATGAGATTTGGGCTGTGGCTGAAGTATGCTGGGCGGCTCCACGCTGTTTAACATCATAGGCAGGTCTTTCTCCTGCATATGAGTCAGAGGCAGCAATGGCTTAAAGAGAGCCCCGACCTTGCACTGTGGAGAAGAGACGGATAGCACCATGCTGAAGACATCCAGAGGCAGCAGGCAGAATATTGTTGGGCCCAGATGTGACGGCAGAAACTCACTGCTGCCACACACTTGTGTGAAAACTGGGGCGACAATATTCATCTTTGGCAGTCATGCTCATCTGTGTGTGTATGTGTGTGTGTGTGTGTGTGTGTGTGTCAAGTCGAAACAAATGAACAGCAGTGCAGTACATGTGCAAGGTTGCAAGATATGTGCCAACTAGCAGCCAAGTGCATGTTCATCTACGGCTGAAATGTGTTAGAGTGGACAGTCAGGTTTTTTATCATTTGGTTTTATGAGGTACTAACACAGAGTCAGAGATGTTGACCAACTAATGCTAATACCTGCACATAAACCAATGTGAACAGTCACATGTTGATGCTTATTATTATATCAGATAGTCTAAGTGTTTGGTCCTCCTGTGGTGTCACTGTGGAAGCTGTCAGCTTTGTAATCCACCACTGAAGGCCAGGTTGGATACAAAAGTCACTCACTGCATGTGTGTATTTGCATGCATTTGTGTTCTAGTGTGTGTTTACGTGAATCGTCTGAATGTTTGCTGTGCACATGCATCACTGCATCCACCATGGGTGTGCTTTAGGGCAAGTCCGTGTCTCTATATGTGTGTGTGTGTGTGTTTGATGTAGATGTTAGACCTGGGTGCCTGATGCATTCTGTTGCTGCTGCTGCTGCAGCTGCAGCCTCCTTGCACGGTTCTGCTTGTAGTAGTCAAAGATCATCAGCGCAGCGTAAACCTTCCCCACAGTCAGTTCATTGGCTGGGAAGGTGAGGAGAGGGACAAGACATGAGGAAGGCAGATAGGGACAGAAGAAAATGGAGAAGGAGTATGAGGAGGATTTCTGCTGACTCACACGCTTCCCTCTGCTCCATCGTTTGTCTTTATTTACCAGCCTGTCTCACTGATGGTTGAGTTTAAAAGGATAGTGACATCTTAATTTGAGTGATTTGTTTAATTTGCTGCAGGTAATCAAAATAAATTCCTTCAGGTAAAACAAAACGAACATCATGATAAACGTGGCTCCTTCCTCCCTGTCACAGTAGGAATGTGCAAACTTGACCAAAAGGTGGCAGCATAACACATGCGTCTTTCACATGCAGCGGCGCTGGCCATAGTGTTAGTAAAATAACACCAGAGATTATATTAGTACGTCAAGATTATATTAGTACGTCAATAGAAATGTAATAATGTAACATTATAATATTGTCTTAGAGTTATTGTTCAGGAGTGTGTACAGGTGAAGATTTGACCGTATTAAATACGGAAATCTGTTTCATTCCTGTTTCACTGGATCGTCTCTGATGATGGTGAGATGCTTACGTTTGTGTGGCGTCACCAGTAGGTCCATGGTCTTTTGTGAAAGGTTGGGCCACACAGTGGACAACTCCTTCTTTAACTCAGCATCAGACAGTCGCTGAGCTACCATACCTGCTAATCAGACAAATATACATCACTGACAGTTAAAAGCAATTAAATGCCAAATATAATAATGAAAACTTTTGAGACATGACATGTTGGCTAATCAGTCCTTACACCTATGACACAAACAGACCACATGTGATCACTGTGACAGATGTTAATAGCAGGTCTTTACTCCTCATTAAAAGTGTAACCAGTGGCACAAAAACCAGAAGAAGGAATCTCAGCCAACTCTCCCAGCACAGCACAGTGCTAATGAGCCGAGCCAGGAGTCACATTATAACATTTTTAGCTCTGAGGACAGTCAGCAACAGCAGCTGGATCTTTATGCACATCTGTCACTGTCACTGTTCAAATCTCTGTGGTGTAGGATTTAGCACAAGTTAAACCCACGCAATTTAATACGCAATAATAATACGCAATAATAATACCACTGCAAACTTGGTGCTTGATTCTGATCCCCTGATGTAACCCCGACTCTACACTAAACCCATCTGTTACTCTGACTGCACTACTGACCACTGTCCTGTTGTCCTCGATATGATGCAAAACCAGATTCACAAATTGTTTTAATTTTGTTTTTTTTTTGTTGACACCTTCTCTAAACAACTCTTTCATTCACTAAAATGCATCCAGTACATATCCTTAATCACTCTAACTTGCAGCAATACTCTCATCTCTATCTTTATATTTAGCTAACTGATCCAAACTTAACTTTTAAAACACAGTATTCAGATATGTGTATGTGTTTGTGTGTAGTGGTTCTCTGACCTGAACCCAGCTTAATATCCAGTGCCGTGCGGATCAGAGCCATCAGGGTGGAGGTGAAGTGAACAGAGTTGTCATCAGCAATGGGCATGTTCATTTTAACCAGACGCTGAGAAAAGGGGGAGATGAGTATTGACCATTGGACATTGGATAAGAAGCAACCACAAACGGATTCATCAGAACATACAGTCGACGCAGAGAAATCAATCTGTGTGCTGCTGAGTTTCAACTCCCCCTCTCCTCCACAAATCACCTGTCTTTGCAATGATTCCATCCTTGGCTAAATTTTGTCTTATGTAAACGTTTAAATTATATTGATATAAGATTACTGCTCAGCACACAAAAAGCCCTCTCTACAAGAACATACGGAGGAGACAAACTCGACATTCACATTCACGGCTACTGGCTACAGTATGTACTATGCTGCAAGTCAAAGTGCACTGGTGCAAGACTGACATCGACTGAAAAAAAGGTGAGAGAACGTATGTAACGCATAACCATGGAGGTGCCTCGGCAGTCGCAGGAGCTCGACTCTGTGGTTGCCATCCTAAGAAAACATCAACTTGGAGTTGACGAGGTTGCTTATGTTCTACAGGTGCAGATAGCAGTAGCTACAGGACAAAAATAAGTGTGCATTCCACCAAGCTTAGGCAGCCTTAGCAAAAAGACTTGTTTCGCATAAGACTAATGGCACTAGATGGTAGCTAAATGGTGTTTGCTGAAAGAGTTGAGCTCCCCTGAACACAAAAAGCATTCATATACATGTGCTATCAGTGGCAGTGCAGAGAGTCAGAGAAAACCGTGTCAGAATGGGACAGTGATGGGAGAGCTGAGGGGAGCACACAGGAAAAACCTGTGGTAGTTTGCAGATGTTTACATACATTTACCCACATGAACACTGAAACACACTCACACAGACACATGCCAACACATCTGAAGTCTGCATAAAGGATGTTCTATAGCTGTTTATAGCTGTTTAATCAGAAAACACAAGTTATTTTTTTTCACTTGAACTTAAACAACCCTACCATGCCAATGTCATAAAATCTACGTTTAGACTAATCTAATAATGACATCTAATCAGAAGCATTGAGCATTGATTTATTGGTCCTTGTCCTTCAACCCCAATATCCAGAAAAGAGCTGCAGAATTCGATAACCAAACAGTAATATGAAAACGAATAAAAGCAGGCAAAAATGGATAAACGCCGATTGGTCTGTTTGGAAAGACTTGCAATACTTGTAATGTAGATACAGGGATTTCTGTCTCAAAATTGGCTCAAATATATATATAAATATATAAAATGAATAACTGTAAACATTCCATTTAGATCCTACGATGTTAATTGGTGGTATTTTGTCTAAACTAACTAGACAAACGTCTATCTAAATGTATAGTAAAGACCTTGTTGATGTCACTAGAGATACTTGTAAATATGATGTTGGGTTACTACCAATGATCATCTGTAGTACACGCACACACACAGACACGCATGTAGACACAGTATTGATCAGTAAAATGAAATGAGAGTAGGAATGGAAGAGGAAAGAAAGGCACAGTCCACAAAGTGAAAAGCATATGTAGGAAGTTATTTCCAGAAATTAGCAACAGAAGCCACACAAACAAGCACACACGAACAACCCACCCACACATACACACAAACGCACTGCTCCACCAAAGTAAGCCCAACAAAGGCAAAACATGACATATGTTTTTTTTTCCTCTATGTATGTATATATTTCTTATAAAATGTCTATAGATTAAATCTATACGTTATCATTAGTTTAGGGTATTAGCCTAGACAAGCAGCTCTGCTTGAAAAATCATGTGATCGAGGAGGAGGGTCTTAAACAAAAAAAGTTTTGTGCTAGCAAAAAAAGTAAGGAAATAAGGGAGGACTGCAGAAAACAGACACTGGCTTGAGTTTGTACCAGTGGAAGAAAGGTTGTGGAGCACAGGATAGAAGGTGGAGGAATGAGAGGGTCTACCTTGTAGGCGACTCTTGGCGGACATTTCTTTCCCAAACCTAAGGGTGGGGACATGTGGAGCAGCATCTGATACATATCGAGGTACTTGATACGGCCACTTCATGGAGAAGAAAAATAAAAACAAAACCCAAACAGAGAAGGATGGGGAGTTAGAGAAGGAGGAGAGGAGCAAAGGGGAAAGAGGTCAACAAAAACAAAAGAATAATGGAAAGGAAAAACAGAAATCTGTTGTTAATAGATTTCCTAAGGTGAGATGTAGCATCGATGCCATCCTTGGCCACTGGGTGAGGGCACAGGGATGCATCTCTGTGGAGCTCACGGTCCCTGAGAGGAAACATGAGATGGCAGAATGTGAGAGTTTGGACGGGAGAAGGGGAGGAGAAAGGAGAGGATGATGGGCTGACCTGACACACAGGATGCTGATGGGATGAAATAGAAATGACTGCATTGTAACAGGGATGTCTGCCTCAGCATGCTTGCAAACATCCCACTGGTACATCAACCAGGAAACACAGAGACAAAGGTTTCAAAGCCAGCCCAAGTTTTGACTTAACTGAACTTATAACACTACTGTCCTTTAGTTCAATGTTTAACAAAAGATCAATTCAAAAGATCATTATGATTATAAAAAATGTGAATTTTTTGGAAGTATTCAAAGCATCACCAAGTAGAAAGTGGGCATGGTTGGTGGCATGTTGTGCCTATGCACCATGGCTTTGAAAGCTTTGTTTCCACTCCGGCATCATAAACCAAAAGCCAGTCAGTTTGAAGGGGCAGATGCTAAAACTAAAGGCGATTTCATTGGTGCACAGCCATTCAGTTAAGAGATTCTTGGTAGAGAAGTACACAAAGCACCCTAGTGACAGAAATGTCTGGTGGTTGCAAACCTTGTATGCTACCCTATTAGGGCAGTTCTTCCCTAAGCCAAGGGGGGGTGAGATAATGCGTAACAAATTGTACATATCCTTATAGGAAATCCGTCCACTGTGGGAAAAGAACAAGCACATAAATGAACAAATATACAGGACAGCTTAAATTGTAACAGTGATTATTGGTGGGCTGACTGCATACAACAAGGTACAGGAATGAGGCCTGTGTGCGAGGACTGACGAAGACAACTCAGACTGGGAAAAGAGCAGGGTTAAGGTGTTCACTTTGCTTTGTGTGATTTTGTTTGGGGCCCAGATGGAGATGTGGACATACCATGCAGCTGGGTCATACTCGGCCCACACCCGGATGAACTCATCCAGGTGATGAGGTCCCAGGATGGAGGAGTCTCTGGTAAGGTACTCAAAATTATCCATGATGACAGCCACGAAGAGGTTCAGCATCTGCAGCAGAGACATAAGAAGCAAAATATTTTGTTGACTGGATTTGATTTTAGGAACTACATTTGATCAATAATCTTGATTCTTAAGTTGTCAAATTCTTGTTTCTTGGCCTTAATGCTTAACAATAGTGGGGAGAAGGGAGTATATTTTTATTGATTTTCCTGGAGGACAGTTAAGATCACTATCATACCATATCCAGGACCTTTGTAGTATTCACTGTGAGCCATGAGTTAAAAATATGGTTAGGTGTATACATCATAAACTAGTAACTTTATCTGTTGAAACAAATCAACAGATAAAGCTGTGTTCTAGTGTGTGTTTTTCTATCATTTTCTATCATTTGAAAATAGTTCCAGCAGGAGGCAGTAATACAAATATTAAAGAGATAAAGCAGCCAATAAGGCACTGACCAGGAAGGAGCAGAGGAAGATGAAGGAGACAAAGTAGAAGTAGGCAAAGTCGCTGCCGCACTCTTTTCCATGGGTCCCTGAACGTTCATCACAGGCTCGATGACTCAGACATGACAACATGATCTCATGCCAGGCCTCACCAGTCGCACTCCTGATGCAAAATAAACACAGATGTAGGACAGTGAGACTGTTGTGTACTGCACATTTCTACATGTCATTTCATGTATACCAAGATACCAATAGAAATTATTGGTATCTTAAGAACTAGAACATTATTTCGTGGTTGTGGGAGATGCTGTAACGATAAGACGGCAGAAATACATCATCATGATATCATCACTATTCTTAAATAACACTTCTTAAACAAACAATAAGCCATTTCAAAGTGACATATTCTTATCTTCATCATTGGTTTCCATAGACTGTGTAGATGGAGAGTAAAATAGTGAGACATGTACCTGAAGAGGAGCATCAGAGCCTGGAGGAATGTACGGAAGTTGTTGTGGTGATTGATGGCTGTGTCCTCATTTAGGTCAATGTTACCAAACACCTGAAGTACAGACACACCAGGCAGCATGACTTAGTTCTGTCTTCACTAAATGGAAATAATTAATTTGACCCTAAGCTAATCATAATAATTCTAAAGTATGCACCAATTCATGTCAATCATAGAGACTCACACACCTGCATCCCGATGATGGCGTAAATGAAGAAGAGCATGGCGATGAGCAGGCAAACATATGGCAGCGCCTGTAGACAAGAAGTTGAATTAATTACTCATTTGCACTCATACTCATTTCAGACAGCTTTTCTGTTTGTTCTGTCACAGTGCATAAGTGGCCTGTGAGGAGACACCTTGAAGGACTGAACAAAGGTCCACAGCAGGATGCGAATGGTGTAGCCCTGCCTGAGGAGCTTGATGAGGCGAGCAGCTCTGAACAGTCGCAGGAAGCTCAGGTTCAGAAGTCTGTCCTGCTGGACAAAGGTGAGATATCATTCACCAGGAGAATACATGGCAACCAGAACATTCTCCTCAGGGTTTACTGTTACAGCACAGATCATAATATATGAGTTATTGATAATCTGTTGTTGCACTTCAATAATCAAGCATAGTTAGAGAAAAAAAGAAAGAGCCACCTGCAGGAGAGAAAGGGAGCTAGAGCAATTTGTTTTACAGAGTGTGGTATACAAAGTATATTTTATCTGATAAAATAAAAAACTAAGTATGTTGTCTGAATGTCACTCACCGTAGTCTAGTGAAGATTGGGATCAGTGACGACAACCAACATGATGAAAAAGACAAAAGGGTAGAGAGAAAAATAGAGAGACCCAGAACAAGAGAGAGAGAAAGAGAGAAAGAGAGAGAGAGAAAGAGAGAGAGAGAGAGAGAGAGAGATGGAGAAAAGTAGAGTCAGGACAGTGGCAGGAAAGAGAATCAGACAACAGTTATAGTGCACATAAAACTGATACATGTCAACAAACAGACACACATAAATCAGTCAGTGCCATATGGATGCACATGGGTTGATAGGATTAAGGCTGTCAGAAGGGAATATTCTCTTACGTTGATTTCAGTCACAAGGATGTCTGTGATGCTGCCCAAAACTGTCACAAAGTCAAACACATTCCAGGCGTCTTTCAAGTAGTTCTGAGGACAAAGAGTTAAACAAAAATTCCTAATCTTCGTTAAGATTAGGAATTTGGTAAAGTTCTTATAGTTCAAAGAGAATATGGGCCCAGATATTTTGGCACACATGCTCACTAAGAGGCTGAAAATACAATCTATTCCATTAGCCAAAACACACACAAATGCAGTAATAACCTAAATCAGTGTGTTGGTGATTTACTTCATTTTTATTTTTGCAGGTAAAGGGCATTCAGGAGTCTAAAGGAGGTCCAAAATGTCCTCTATCAATGCTACTCACGAGTGGACCAAAAGCAATGATCTTCAGGATACACTCTAAGGAGAAGAGAGTGGTGAAGACAATGTTTAGATTCTTCAGCATCGCTTCATAGAAGTCAGGAGCTCCATGGAACTGAGGACAGACAGAGGCTAACTGAGCTACTGTACAACTAAGTCGTTACAGTTCAAAGTTCAAATAATATTAGAAAAGAAGTGAATTTTAACCTTCATCATTAGAACCACGGTGTTCAGGGCGATCATGATCATGATGGAGTACTCAAAGGGAGCAGAGACTACAAACTTCCACATCCTGTACTGAAAGGACTGCGTGTTCTCGGGCATGTAGCGCGTCAGAGGTTTAGCATTGATGGCAAAGTCGATGCAGGCTCTCTGAGAAAACAAAGAAAGATGACAGAGGCGTGGGTGGCTGCCATCAGTGACTAAACTCAGTATTGCGCTCAGGTGGCCAAAGCTGGCACATGGTGCATACGCAGCTTCATACCAGCTAATTCTTTAGCCACATTAAATTGATTTTAAATGCCCATGGAACAGACTTGTGGTTGGATAACTATTAAATATAGAAAGATTAAAAAAAATCCTCCTTGTTTTCACATTCAACAGGTCTCTGACTTCTGAAGAAAACACACAATGACAGCAACTGAACAAAACAGGAATAGGGGCTAATGTTGAAGTTAATGAGAAGAGTTCTTTGGTAGAATTCTGCTTAGTCAACGTAATCAGATTATCATAAAACATTTGCATAGCTTTCCAGTCCATTTTCAAAGCACACAGTTTTGTGGACAGCTGTAGATCTTGTGTAAAACCGTTTTGCCAAAAGTCAACATAAAAGGTCTCACCTTATTCTTCTCTAAGCTGCACTCAGACAAAGCCTTGTCCCCCTGCTCCTGAAAGGTGATGATGATCAAAGCAACAAAGATGTTAACAAAGAAGAAAGGGAAGACCACGAAGTAGACCACATAGAAGATGGACATTTCTATCCTGTAGCCTGGACTGGGGCCTTGATCCTCGAAGGTGGCATCGACAGAATGCTTCAATACTCTGCAGAAAAGGAGAAAAAAAAACCCAAACAAAAACAAAATCATGTCAGCAGAAGAGAAATGGTAAGAGTGACATGAAGACGTTGATGAGCTATACAAACGTTGGCCAGCCTTCCCCAGTGGAGACCGTGAAGAGAGTGAGGAAGGCCCACAGCACATTGTCGTAGTGGAACTCGTATTTTTTCCACTCCCTTGGCATGGCAGATACCTCATCTTTATCATAGTCCAAGAACTGTCCTCTGAAAGACACAAAGGTATAGATGAAGCTGAGTGACCGCAGAAGGACACAGGTGTAACTTTGAGGCTCTGCAGAGTTTTTGGACATACTTGCAGTCCCTCTGCAGCCCTTTGGATTCATCTGTGCAGTAGAAAAACTTCCCTTTGAAGAGCTGAACTGCGATGACAGCGAAGATGAACATGAAGAGGATGTATACGATGAGGATGTTCAGCACGTTCTTTAACGAATTGACCACACAGTCAAACACTGCCTGAGGACACATGCAAAAAGCTCATTAAAAAAACTTTTTTTTACTTGGTGTAATAACATCATATCAATTTGTCAATAGTTTCATAATTGGTTACTCATAAAATCTTTTCAGGTAACTGATTGACTGAAAAAAAGGAAACCTTTAATTTTGGCAGTCGTTTAATGGTCTTGAGTGGCCTGAGAACCCTGAGAACCCTCAGGGATTTGATGGTGCTGATGTCTTTGCCTTTGGTCCCCCTGGAAGAGGCAACCAGTGTTAGAAACATCAACAGACAGCAAACAACCTGCAGTGATCAGTGATGTGTTTCAGGAAGTGTTACAATTGAACTTCAAATGCTGGGTTGGTTTGTTTGATCTTGTTTTTGTTTTGTTTTTTTTGCCAAGAACCTTTGCTGTCAGCCAAGTATACAGTAAAACTGGGAAGTCATTGTAATCAACTTTTATTTAGCATTTTAGACACAAAGCAGTTAAATAACATTTTTATGTTGTAAATGCATAGTGATTTTTGCTTTGTGTTTCTTTATTAAATATTTCGTCAAAATATATTTTAAAATATATAACTGATATTTACTGTGCTTTACTTGTGTTCTCCTAGACCAATTGGGAACAAGAACAAGAAGCATTCCCATTTTATTATTTTTCACACTTTGCTCCTCTTGTACAACACTGATTCTCAAACCTCACATCATGGGAATCTTATTTATTATTTATACTTCTATATTCCAGTCTTTGCAGGATCATAATGTATTTGTGCTTTTACATTTACCAAGATGTTACAACAAAATGTCACTTCAGGGTTGCTGAACATAGGGTTCAGACTTCCGCTGAGCATTTTGTAAACCTTGCTTCCTGAAACAGACCTTAGATAGTATAATACATAGTAAAAGTATTACATAACAAAAACCGTAATCTTTTTTTTTATTATTATTTGGGTTAAATGGATAAACAACAAAAGTTCAAACTTGGGACTATATATGAAATGTTACAGGATATGATTCAGATGTGTTTAGATCAGCTGGGTTAATGAATGCAACAACAAGAAGAACAAAAAAACAACAACTTTGGAATCCTAGTTCATGCAAGTCGGTCTGAGCCACACTTTACTCCTGTTGAGTCGGAAACAGGTTTGAGGATGTGAAGGTAGATGGTAAGTGTTTAAAAACTACTGCAGTGGCTCCTTCAAAGATCATCTGGTTTTCTTAAACCAGGTTTACCAGTGAACAAGAATGAACAGAAAAGACTACAGCAACAACGCATCATTTGCAAGCAACCAGTATCTCGTTGCCCCTTTCCAAGTAGCTCGCCAAAGGGCTAATGAATGAAATAAAGATTTGAAATAATTGGACGCTCAGCAAGTCTGTTAAAATTTTTATCCAATAAAATGGAGAGTTATCCCAGCCCCTTCCAAAACAAAATGTTTATTTGCCAAAGTAGCTATCAACCAAAACTTGTGCTGCTGTCACCCTTGATTAGTCTGTGGTGATGTGTGACGAGCTGGAGTCATAATGGCAACAGGTGTCCAAACCAACAAGGGGATTCAATGGACATGGACCTCAAAACCTACCGACTGCTCGTAAAGACCTCGACCAAACACGACAAAATCTAAGCCTCTGACCAGTAATGGAACCGAGTGGTAAAAGAAGTTAAGCTTCTAAGTGAAGAACCACAGGTTTAAATGTTGACAGCGACATTCTGCAGAAAATAAGATGAAAAAATAAAAACAGCTTCTTTGGTCAACATGAAAAAATGCACAAGAGACAACATTTGAACCTGTTATTCTTCACTTAGAAGACTAACTGTCTTACCACCAGCTACATTAAGTCACTAATAAATGATCAAAATGGTAAAATGAGTAAAATGTAACACTTTTGATTAATTTTTGATACTTTTCTTTACTTTCAAGTTATTTTTCCAAACAACTGGATCCCCAAAATGTTCTCAGAAACAATGTTACAAAACATGAGTGACTCCCAGACATTTTTATTTTGTAAAAGCAGCGCCCAAAGAACATAAGTTTGGAGACCCCTGGACTACAGCACCCTTGATATTTGTATCTAGCAGACTGGGAAAGTCAGACGTATTTTCTAGACAAACGTTCTACGCAGCATTTTGTAACCGCTCGAAAGTGGACTTGACATAGGCCACTGTGAGTTTAAGAATTAATTACTTGTTACCAGAATCTGTTTTTTATCTTCAGCAGAAGATACAAAGGTACAACAATGATGACATCAGATATCATAAGTCTGCAAGGGTCCCTAGTCATCCAGCTCAGTTTGTTCAACAGTGAAACATATTGGACGATCTCAATGCCTCGAAAACCTAGACATTAGTTTAAATTTTGTAGAATCAATATCTGCCTTGTGTTTCTCATGGTTATATCACATGTTCCATGTTCTATGAGTTGCCATTTTTACAATATCTTCCATTGGATTTTGATCCATTGCATTATTTCTGTTGGAAACAACAACAAGATCCTAATATGAAGCACATCTTTGGAAAAGGTGCTGCAGAGTTAGTTCTTACTTTTCTCCAACAAAGGTATCAAATCCCGACCTTACCATAAACAACACCCACGAGGACTACTGCAATATATCCATCAGTTTTCTGTGCCAAAAAGCTTTTTTTGTTGAAATGCAAACAGGTCAGAGGCCTAGTGTTATCAAGGATTTTTTTCATATTCAGAGAATTTGTTCTCGCCCTAAATTTAATTAATTTGTATAAAAAGAGAAGAGAGCAGCAGATGATTAAATATCTTCATGTCTCCACCTTTTTTTTTTAAACGTGCAGTCCCTCTCCTCAACATCATCTAATTTCACATTATTTATACAAGCAGTCCACACCTAACAATTCGACACCTAAGAATTCTCAAATGTCCTTTAACTCCTTCACCTGGATCATCTGCAGAGTCATGATCTGACAGCAACCTGACAACATTGATTAAATCTCTGGACTGACGCTGAGTCACACCCGTGGTGGTGAAACTACAGAGGGGTGAGGTAACTGTTGCCTCCCCTGGGGAGTTCCAGTCCAGCAGTGAAAAGAGCACAGCGTGGGTGTAAAGAACATTTGCTTTGGTGCGGAAGCCTTTGGACACTGCTGTCCTGTCCGATGCTCTTTTCAAACGTAGCACAAAGGCCATTCTCTTCACGGATTAAAGATTTAGGTCCAACCACATTAACCTAACTTTGACATAATCTATATCTTTTCTGAAAAGACATTTTGAGACATCGACCTCACATACTGCACAAAAGCCATTTAAATGCATTTAAATCAATACAGTAAACCGAAAGGCCTGAAAGGCAACAGTAACAGTTTTCCCCATACAAGTTAGGTTCAGGTTTGTTGACAGTGGATGTTGTGAAAAAGGTAGAAAATAAAAATTAGTCTTTGTTAAAATAACACACTACTTCTACATGACTCCTTTCATTCCAAAATGCAATAGTAATAATTTCTTCATGGAATTGTGATCACCTGCTTACACCTAAAACATGATATATTACTTTAATTTAACAATGATCTCCACCATTTCGGCCAATTCATTTATGTAAGGAAAACATTTAAATATTTAACTAAAAAATTAATCAAAAAGTCGATATAGCATTTTGGAATGAAGTGAATAAAACCATTGGTGGTTTTTCAGACTGAGGCAGGTTTCATTTGAAAGCTGTCATGGTAATGTTGTGTAAAAGGAAATCACCAGCCTATGGCTTTACTGGTTTATTAATTCATGGAGCTGATCTAAGCAGAGGAATGGAAGTTAGAGGGGGGTTGGATTTGCAGTGGAGAGGTTAGGATTAAGATATGGGTCAAGGGTTTTTGGGGGAGTGGCATAGGAGGGTTCCCCACCTGGTTACACCTTGTTGCGATCTACTTGGGGGAAAACAGTGGTAAAACAAGGTACAGCAATTTTATGGATGCTTCACACATACAAACAAAATAAAAGCACATGTTTGCATCACATGACAACACCACAAGTTTTCCATTCGTGAAGACACACATGGAAATGTGGAAATGTGTTGGTTGGTATATGAAAGCCACGTCAGGATGGAACAGAACATGTGATAAGAGGCTGAGTCGATCAGAGCAGGCATTCTGTATGTTATCATTTGATCCTACAACTTCTCACTCCAAATCATAACTACAAACAAAAAGCAAAGGCTGTAATAACTCTGCTAAATACCAGTGTAAAGTATATTAGTAATAATGTAACAGCTTAATGAATGATCAGACAAAGAAACAGCAACAGAATCCCAGATGTAAGGTAAAGGTTTCCAGGTTAGCAGGTGCAGTTTTGCAGCAACAAGCATGACACATGCACCAATAGGTGTCGCTCTTTTCCTGAATGACATGGTGAAGTGGATGATGACTGATGATTCATCAGAGTTCACTTTGATGGAGGTGCTTTGGTCTGACGACAAGACAAATCTATAGACAAACAACCTAAATGGCATTTATGACAAGCGATGACTGATGAAGGGCATTTGTGAAGAACCTTTTCAAAATTTCCAATCATCTGTTGAGTTGTGTGTGTGTGTGATAGAGAATTGGCTAAAATCACAGTTTTCTTTATACTTATTACTGCTCAGGAGTATTTTAAATTTAATACAGTATTATCAGGAGGCGTAACCTGCTTTGTTGATACTTCTATATACTTTACGTAATTTGATACTAGTTCATAGATTATTCACAGCATTAGTTACATTTCCCTGACTGTTGTCTTAATTATGATTTTAGATAACAGAATGTGTATAAAAAAAAGCAAACATAGACAATTAGCATTGACTACTGTGTGGGTGTTTGACATCACATCTAAGGAGTATGCATTTGATTTAAACATTTGCTGTAAGGTTTATTTTGTTATTTCCTTCATGTAACGTTTATCACATTAATGTGACTCCAAATCCTTCACAAATGCTGTTTAGTACAGATTATGTCTTGATATAATGGATCTGAGTCTGATGAATACCGTTTAGTGCACATTAATGGACATGAGGTGGTGCTACAGTCATTAAAAATCGATGGTGAACGTCATACATTTCATAATGTCTATGATAATATGCTGCATGCTAAGACCATGGAGGAGATTGACGTCCCCAGAGATGAAGCCGTGCCCTCCGACAGCAGCAGCTGGCTGGTTACAGCACAGAGCTTCTGATCAATTACAGGAATAACAGATGGTTTGTCCAAGGCCTGTGTCAGGGTAAGTGCTGAGGAGAACTCTTCCCAGTGAAAGATAAAGAAATAACACAATGATGAAGACACAGATGACATGCTCCACTGTGACGAAGTATGGCATGGAGGACGGACCCTCAGCCAAGCACACAAAGGTCAAGTGCAGTGGTCACAAATGGACAGAATGTAATGGGCTTCAGACATGTCAGTGAAGGCTGCAGGTTACACTCATCCCTACAAGCAATCTGCTCTTATATCATATCTTAGATCAACGTAGATTCATTTTAACAGCTGTTTGTATCAGTTAAACTCGAAACTATCAGCCCTGAATACATTTAGGCCGCACTAAAAAAATACACAGCTAGAAAATTATCTCTGTCCGTGCATGGATATAGATATAGAAAGAAAACACTATTTTGGCTTAGATGTAACTAAAACTAACTTTAACTAATGTTAAAAAACATTGGTACAGCTGTTGTCCTCAACAATATTAATCAGACAACAGTTCCTCACAACGCAGTTGACAGTTTCGTCAGTCAGCTTGTCAGTCGGTAACTTACTTACTACCCTGCGCTAAGTGAGGCTGCTCTGACACAAGCCAGGCGTCTGACCGGAAGTTACACGCTGGGTGTTAGGATGACATTTTCTGTTTGAAGTGCTGTGTGAAGCAAAAAATCTTCCCCACCATGTTTGCAAATAATATAAATAAATATAATAAATAAATATAAATAATAAAAAGTGTGTATCAACTACGTACTAGAGCAACAGTAAGTGGACAGATGGTGGAATTACCCATGTCATGCTACTCATGACCTAACAAACTTAATCTGATTAACTTATGTGATGAATAGGTTAATTCTGACAGCCTTAATTCTTATAATCATATATGTGCAATAACAATCCAATTCCCTGTTACCCTCACAATAAGTAGTAAAACATGAGCTGGATATGTTTAGACATCAGACAGAATATAAGGAAATTGCTTGGTTGTGCAGCAGCAGACATGTATGTTTTTGACTCACACACACTGTTCATACACACAGATAATGTGCCATCGAGCAAAGATGAGAGAGACAGAGGAGGCATTACCCCATGAAGCTCCTTCACAACGATCCCAGGACAGAGACAAGAAGAGGGTCATGTCAATAAACACACTGCCACAACAGGACTGACAGATAAAACCACAGCACTTTTCAATGGCTTCTTTTATTGACATTTTTATATCAAAGTTCATACCCCTCCGCCTTTCCTGAAATAATTGAGTTGTATAACATATCTAATGACTTCCCATTGGAAAATAAAGAAGTTGTTGAACTTACGAAAATGCAAAAGCCACCAGCGCCCCACTGACCACTATGAAGTCCAGAATGTTCCACAGGTCTCTGAAGTAGGATCCAGGGTGAAGCAGCAGGCCCAGATCCACCATCTAGACCAAAAACAGTGTTAATTGTATCTACTTTTAAATAAAATACAATTTACAATGTGGTCAAAATGATTCATTTTATGTCTTAGGAGCTTCAACAAAGTACTTGTGTTGTTTAATGAAAGTCCAAAACTATTAAAGCAAATTTTATAGAGAAAAATGACTGATTGTCTGACGTCCTGACCTGAATTTAACCAAAGTAACAAACTAACTAATGCAGCAGAAGTTACGATCATATTCTTAACTAAAATCAAATTCAGACTTTATATTGTGGTTTATTTGTGAATAATAATTACAAAACAGTCCATCCTGCTGTCTGCATGTCCAGCAAGAAATCTGTTTTTTCTTCATCTGGTTTTATACTACTTCTAATATACACATTGACTATGCTAGACATACACAACGGTATCTTTTAAAGAACTGGTTCCTGTTGCATTGCACACGTAATGATATTTTAAGCATGTGAACAGTCTAAAAAACAGCTTACCAAATCACAAAGATTTCTTTTAAAACCACTTAGCTGTTTTTATGTAAAATGTAAAACCAACCATGAACAACTGCACCATGTAGTATTATCATTTACAGTATTTTCCAAGTATTCACCTTGATGACCATTTCAAAAGTGAAAACACCAGTGAAGGCATAATCCAGATATTTCAGTACCTGCAGACACAGAGACAACATTAGAGCAATATGAAGCAAATCATACAGTTGTGGTTCTTAGGAATTAAGAATGGGTGAAGAAAGTCAAATAAAATACACATGATTAGTATACTATACAAATGTACAGTTGTATGTGAATGTGTTTTTACGGGTATATCCATGTTCACTGTGTGTCTCACATTGTTGCGTGGGGCGTTGGTCCAAACTGGATCTTCTGCTGCTAAGGCGATGCTGCTCATAGCAATGACAACTAGAATGGACATCTCAAAGTAACGCAAAGTCACAATGTAGTGACACAGGCGCCTCACTCTGTGATGTGACAAACAGGAGATATGATGGGTAGTATGGATAGACTTGTTACAAAAAGCAAAACACGATTTCTTACAAAAATATTTCTTCATGAATCAGTAACAGTGTAACTGCATCACATGTGCAATGTAATTATTACAAATCTAGTTGTTTTTTTTATATATGTACATAAAAAGAAAAAAGAAAAAGTACTATCAAGGACCAGGACCAGCATTTCTGCTTAGTAGCTAAGTAAACTTACAATTTCACAAATAACTGACTAAATATGTGGAAAACATGTTGTTTAATTAGAAATGTAGGTGAAACACGATAAATAAATTGCAAGACTTAGAGTTCTATGACCCAAGACCAATATCTCTTTTTCAACCTAAATTTTAAAATCCCACTCCAGAACAATGCCATCTCTGGTTTAGGTGAGAGGGAAAAGGCAATTTTTAGAAATGCTGGCATCATGTTGAGACTGTGAACAAACAGTAACAGTTGTTGATTCATAGTAATAGAAAAATTAACCTTTGAAATAGAGGCAAAAAAATTGGGTGACATAGAGGTGAAAACAACTCACGGATTGGTCTGTCCAAAGATGAACATAGAACTATAAGGCAGGATGGGTCTAGGACCACACTGTTCAAGATCCTCCAGGTTCTTCTCAGTCATAGGCATCATCTCACAGTCAATACTGTTCACTGTGAAAACATATTCAAATATATATACATAAACTGTGTGAGTTTTTCTGCTCAATTTCACAATTCATAACGGTGAATTAATCATAACGTGAAATTGTTTGAATGTCTATCATTATAATTTAGGTTTCCGTCAAGAACAACTCCCGTAAATCAACTTTATCGGCAGTTTTATGACACTTATGACAGAAGGTTGTGTTTAGTCCTACAATGAGCAGTTAATATTTAATTAGCCATTAAATATCAATCATCAATCATCAGTCCTTTTTTTTACATCAAATGTAGTGCACTTGCCTCACAACAAAAAAATCATTAGGTATAATTGATGTGTCCTTTCTATATGGCATTTGTTTGTTTTCGCCCCAGGTGGGGAATTTCTAAATGGGCTTTTAGTATGAATGTAGGAGGAAAATTTTATTAAATTAACATTTTTTCTAAATTACTTCTGCAGTGAATACATGGAGTGAATATAAACATGAATAGGAATTATCAATAAATGGCTCAGAGAGAATATTTGATCTGAAAAAAAAAAAAGGAAAATGTGGGTATATAAACATACAAGCTTATCATTGAGATTTGGAGCAAGTAATAAAAAGTGCAGAAAATTTGATGTTTGCCTTTTATAATTTTGTAGACTGGTTAATATTTACACCAATGTTTAACTGCAGTAAAACCTGCATTGGTCATAGAGGTTAAACTTGAATGGTAACTTGACACAGACTTTGTATGAGGGTGGTCTCTCCAGGCGGGGAGGTGACAGTCACAGGAGGAATATTGATGGACGTTTGCCCAGTTCGTCTGACGTTATGCTGGTTGTCTGAATCTTCTGCTCGGTCCAATGGCCAACTGCCGACCGCTGAGCCCTGCTGGGGAGAGATGGCCAATGACTCCCCCTCTGAGTCACCAAATCGATCCCTAGGACAAAGAAAAGAGCAGGTGCATAAATTGGTCCTAGAATAGAACTTTTCTTGTACTCAGTGAATACATTCTAGTTTAAATGTGTTTAAAAAGTAGAGATATTTGATGAAACAAACTTTTTCTCGTGTTTTTTTTAAATGTTTTTACTTGTGACTGTGTGTCTTTTCTCTGTCATTGGACTCATCTCCCTCAGCAGTGGAATGTCCCCTAGATCCATGGGTCCGATGTCTCCTCTTTTCTCCATTGGCACCATTTTCTCCTCTAGAACTTCTTTCTCCATCTCGGTTGGATGAACACCCTTCTTTGTGCCTGGATCTTCTTTCCCCCCTCCCTCCATTGGTAACTGTCCCATTCCCTCCCCTGGACTGTCGGTGAGAGTGATGATGACGATGCTCCTTCTCGCCTGTGACTCCCCCTCCTTTGCCTTCATCCACCGAGCTCTGAGGATGATGTTTCCTGCCTCCTTCTCTGCTGTGGGATCTGTCACTTCTCCCCTCTTTGCTACGGCTGCCGTCATGGTCTTTGGATCGACTGTGATGCACGTGGTGGTGATGCCCAGATTCACCATTGTCGTTCGATTCCTCCCTGGTCCTGGTCCGATCCCTGTCTCTGTTTCTGTGGTGGCGCCGAGGCTGGTGAGTAGTGGCAGCAGGGTCGGCTGCGGTTTCTGCCTCTTCTGGCACGCAGGATTTATGGTGGTGGTGCTGGTGGACACCCAGCACAGGCCCGTCGTGCGGTTCGACCAGCAGGGGCCGGTCATGATGGGTCTTCATGTCAGGTCGGATTTGAAGGGCGGAAGACAGTCTGAGACGGTCCTCAGGCTCCAGCTCACTGTACAGAGCCTCACAGCTGGTCCAGTTTTGCCTCCTCAGTTGGTTTGCTCTCTGCTCCCACACCGACATCGTCTTCATCGACTTCTGCTGCTCTTTACTATCCGGAGTTGGAAGAAACAATGAATTAGCATCACTTAAAAATGATATATCAAGATAGAAGAGAAAATATGTATATCCTAAAGACAGTCTGATGTCACAGATATATTAACAAGGCACTGCTCATATATACACAGCTATGACACATTCACACATATGTAGTTTATACACTGACCTGGCCGTATGTTTCATTTTACTCCTCCTGTGGCACACACAGTTTTCATCTACATGCTTCAATGATTTGGCGTCTGACCAAAGTGCAATAGAGCTTTTAAAAATGTGAACTGCTTTAGGTTATTTATTACAGTCTACTGTGCAGCGTGCTCACCCATGGACCAATGTCTGAACGAGAGCCAAGCATGGTTACAGAGCCATGCTGTGACATGGTTTTAATTCTCTCTGAGTCTGATTACACATGAGAAACATGGATGTTCAAGTACTGTGGAAATTTGTCTAGATATATTGGTCTTTAAATGGGAAGGAAATCAAAACAATAAACAAATCCCAAACTCTGTGTTTGGGGTGATTCACAGTACTTCAGCATCAGCTGTGGCTCAGTGGCTAAATTCATGCACTGACCTGTAAAATAAAACTGGAACTCTTCCATTGGATTGTTTATGTATTTGTGCTTTCATTTAATAGTTGTATCCTCAGTCGAAACATTTCGGGTTATGACATTATTGTATTGGTACAATCGTCACACTCACCTTTTACACAGTACAGAAAGACAGATACAATATATGACCTTTATTATATGTAGAAGTCTGAAATCTGTTGACTGTGCTGATTATGTAATTATGACAATTTATACTTTCATTTGCCTGCAGAGGTCTGCATCACAGAAATCTACTATAATGATGCTATGCAAACCCTTAACTAGCTTTTGTTGGTTTAAAAGAAATTCAAAATAACTGCAGTACCTGGCTTCCACCATAATGGAGAAAGTTCTGTAGATATCTACACCTGTGGAACTCTTAACAGAATGACCAATGATGGCAAGAAAAACACAAGAGCTGATATTGAGGTTTTTAAGAGAATTGCAGATAAAAAAAAACTCTGCAGCCAAAGATTCTGAAAGTATGAAAATACCATAAGGATCTCAAATTTTGAGTCCATGACCAAAATGCAGCTCAGCTCTATTTACATAATCATAACTTTAATGAAACATGGTTATGTGTGTCTTTTATAATACATGAGCATCATCATCATCCACCACCTTATCCTGGAGGCGGTTGAGTTTACCTCAAATAGTGATGGACTGGGGTGCAGACATAACTCCTACAAACACATAAAGGAAGCAACATTGGAACAAACACAAGGAGAGAAGGAAGTGTCAAACAGGTTACAGACAAAAACACAAAAGGAGCAAATAAGCTTCAGAAAAACTCATGATGTGAGGAACATGTACAGCCAAAGAGCAAAATTATACAAAAACAAAAACAGAACTGGATTTTGCTGTGTGGGAGAAGGACATTTACAAAGAGAGACGGCGAAACAAAAAACACAATGTTTACTTCAGTTGGACGGTGGAGTTGTGTTTTACTAACAACTCCCTGCTCAGACCTGGTACTGTACTGATATCATGTCCTGTGAACTGCAATAAGGAATGTTTAACAACGGTCTGTGTGTTCACTAAAGTAATATTCACCGTGACAGTAGGGCAGGTGGGAAGTCTTAAGAGATATAAATGGGCCTTGCCATTTAAAGGAAAGGAAAATGAACTACCTGTCACTGTGTCACAGCTCACCACTGCACACAACCAAATGTGGTCTCTGCTTTTAACCCATCACCAAAGTGAACAGTGGACAGCTTTAAGCACCCGGGGAGCAGTGAGTGAGGACGGTGCCATGCTCAGAGCACCTCAGTAGTGCTTAATCAACACAGATTAAAGGGTGACTTTGCGTCAGTTCCTTTTTAAATGCACATTGTTTAAATATATATTTTATATAACCAGCAGAACAAGTGCACAACAATCAAAGACTTTATTCACATTCTGGCTTAGATCAGTTTCCAAACCTTTTTGGCCACACCCACTTCTATAACCCAACCAGGCTGACGCACCCCTGTTTAATCATGCTTCATCATAAGATGAGGTGCAGTTCAAAAAGACTTCATTTAATTATTTATGAAAACGTCAGCTTTTGATTTACAATTTCAAAAAGGAATTTTTCAATTTTTAAAACCCACTTAAAAAAACAATCCAGATCTCCCTCACATTTTTTATTTTTTACAGATGCAAATGATGGTTTATAATCAGCACAACACAAGCCTAAAGATAACAAAGGCTGTACATATTTAGAAGCACCTTGGGGTGCTTCTAAATTAATTACAGTACATGCCATGTGAACAATAATATGATGTTGACACCAACGGGAGGAGAAGCCTTGTTGCTAAAAAAAACTGACAGTGAAAGGAACTCTAATCTCATGATATCTGACTGGTAGATATATTGTGGAGCACATATGAATTTGTCACTAAGACAAAGGGAAAGCTTAGAAATGGAAATATAATTTGTGACAAGGTGAAGACACTGAGGAGTGTTTTCCACAGTGAATGACTGGCACGACAACACCAGCAGAGGATACAGCAGCAGCAGCAGCAGAAGCAGCAGCAGCAGCAGGGGGACAGAACAACTGAGAGGAGGGTTAATGGGACGATTTAAAAGTTGTATCAGAGAGGTCATAACTCACAGTGAGCTAACGCTGCAGATGGATGAGCTGCTAGAATGCGCGTTACCTCGACTGCGTGTTAGAAAACTGCACATGCACAACACAAAAACAAAATTGGGAGGTGGGACGTTATATAAGGATGAGGTCAAGTAAACAGAAAATAGAAAACACCAGTTAACATTTCTCTTCTTTGTTTTCCTTTGGCCTCCCATCACATTCACGTTATGGGCAGCCAAAGGCTAAAAACACACACCTGAGACTGTCACTGATACTAGAGGAAATGTGAGAGAAATGGGCCGTCAGAGACGCTGTTTTGGCCACAGATAAAGCTGACCTGGCTACAGTCTATTTTCAAGCTGAGATTGAAAAAAAGAAACATTATTAAAGCAACAGCAGCTACACTTTAGGGATATATACTGGAATGTTTATGCAGGACAATTTAGAAGATCTGCTCATGCAAATGGAAGATCAAATTTAAAGGAAGACTTGTCTGAAAACAGGATTAGCATCACAGGTGCAGCTTAACTAAACCTAGATGGAGTGGGTCCAGAAGGTAGCAGGGAGATAGGAAAAAAAATCTGTAAAAGATCAACAGCTTACGCTGGCTGCCTATAAAAACAAAATAGTATGGTTGTGTCTTATAGGGCACAGTTCATTTATGAAGCACTAGTAACTATATTTTGAGGATTTAAAAAAAATTATAATCTTTGACAATAACAACAAACTATTATACTGTTATGAGTTTAAGTCAACAGAATAACGTTAATGTGACTTCACAATGTTTCTATACCCTGTCAAAAACCTTAAATTCTTAAATGACAGACAATTATTTTTCTTTGCAGTGAGCTTTTTGACTATGAGCAAACAGGCTTAATAACAGGGATCAGTGAATTGTTTTAATCTATATTATTGCTCATGCTTAACTCTAGGAAATTCCCTGGTGTTGTATAAACTTGTACGTTTTTGGTACTGATTATACATAAGAAAGGTATTGGATCTATTTTTGTGTTCAGAGCCAGAACAAAAAAAAACTGGAGAAGGTTTACTTACGCTGTGATGGAAATGTTAGCAGCTGACATGGGGCTGACCTCCTTCACCTCCTTGGCCTTCTGAAGGGCAAGTTTCTTACTGATAGCCTCCTCTTGTTCCTCTTCATCCTGACGGTACCAGAAAAAACGTAGATACTGTGTATGACTATCTGATACTGTTAGATATTACTTTGACCTGACGTCTGTTTCCTTAAACTTTATATACTGCTCTGGAAGCACTGTTTGAAAAAACAATCTTAAAGCAGGTAAGACAAATATATATTATGCAAGACATTTGCTCAACAAGACAAAAACCCCAATCGGAACTATATGTGAAAAATAAAAATAAAAACGTTAAAAGGTGTCCTGCCTTACAGCAAAACTGTGAGCTGAGTAAAACACAACAGTGATATCTGGATAATGTTGCTTTACACCTGCAGTGATATTTTAACCTTACCAAGGTGTTCAAAGATTTGTGTAGTCTCTGTGTTTTTAATAACTGCGAGGGATCAATCTAATTCTGTTTACTCCAACCTTAATACAAGCAAATGAGGTGAGTTTCAATGACAATAAATGGTGGCTGCTGTGGCTCAAGTGCTAGTGAAAAGTATTGAGGACCTTGGTTGAAAGCAGAATACATCACAGAATAAAAAATACACTACCTTAGTGAGCTCCTGAGCATTTGCGAGGTTATCAACAGCAATGGCCAAAAACACATTGAGAAGAGTGTCTAATTGTTTGTGGTTTAAGAACAAGTTCAGACTGACAATCACGAAATCAATAGTTACATTTAAATCTCTGCCTGAAAACAATTAGTACTGTACATTTCTGCCCTGTTTGTGGGCCACCACAGAGGGTTGAATTTCTGTTAAACAGCAGGATACAGTTTCCAAAGAGAGTGAGAACAATGAAGTAAATGGAAGAGAACATTCCGCCATGAACACCCCCTTGTGATTCAATCCCATGGTACATGACAGCGTTCCAGTCTTCCCCAGTGAGGATCTGCAAAAACAGAAACTGGGTTTAAAATACAGCATAGCAAAGCAGTGGCAAAAAAACAACAACAGCACAAAATAGACTTTCACCTGGAAGACGGTGAGAATGGCTGCCGGGAAAGTGTCAAAATTAGTTGTTGGGGTCTCGTCTTCAAAATTGAACCTGCAGGGCCACAATATAGAGTCTTTAGAAGAAACCCACATTCACTCCCCCGCCCACTGAAGAATGACGCAGCCCATGCTCCTCACCATTAGTCTGTGGACTGCACAACAAACTGCATTGCATCACATTTGTGTCATCAGACTTCATATTCAGTGTGACCTTATGGCTGAACTCTCTCAGTTTCACAGCCTTTAGTGGATTGGTTGTGCTAATGCTAACGTTGGCATTTTATACTCAGCCTGTCTATTGGGACCTAATTACAGCAACCCTGAATTTGAGGGATGCAAATACAAAAGGTCTGGAATGGGGCCTTGTTGCTGCCTTGGTCTCATTAAAGGGGGACTGAAATGTGGAGGATGGAAATCAGGTTTGTTTCAGAAGCTTCTAAAATACAGTTACATTTTTATTAAGTTCTGGAAGAAGCTCAGGTGTTTTACTCTTATAACAATTTGACTTTTAAATATCTACCTCTACTTTTTAACACTACTGTGAATTATGTATTTTTGCTTATGCTTCAGGGAACAACATTTTTCATCATTGATGACGGGAATAGAGAGTACTAAATAGTATGCAACAGTACAAGATTAATTTAATGCTGACTGATGTCATACATAGTTCCATCGATGATACTATGGTCTTAAAGGCTTCGCTTAGGTCACCTGTTATAAAACCCAATGTCCTAGGTTTAAGTTTCATAACTTACAATGATCTTTACAGAAACCAAAAATGTGAGTAAAAACCAGATGTGATTGATCATCCAGTGTTTATGGTTTATGAGATGTCAGTGACAGCTTTTGTTAGTTGAATAAGACATTTTTGTCATTATGGATGTACAGTTACATGTGTACTTAGCAATATGATGTATCACTCACTGTCCACCAAACAGCTGCATGCCCAACAGGGCGAAGACCACAATGAAGAGGAAGAGGAGGAACAACAGGCTGATGATAGACTTCATGGAGCTCAGCCGGGACACTACCAAGCTCCTTAAAGAGTTCCAGTATCTACACACATATACAGGAATCAACGGCAAGACTATGTAAGAGACATCACAGGGTCATCATGACACTGGCAGAATTTAGTGACGACTCACTTGGTGACTTTGAAGATCCTGAGCAGTCTCAGAGCTCTGAGGACACTAATCCCAAATGAAGCCCCTGGTTTGATTGCAGCCCAGATCACTTCAAAAATACTGCCAATTATCACCTGAAAACACAGCCTCATTACTGCAATCCGCAGTGGGGAACTGCAATAGAAAACCTTTAACCCTTACACCACTCAATAAAAAAACTGTAACTCTGAGCTCCCAGGTGAATAGGAACTACTTACCCCGAAGTCGAAACAGTTGAATGAGGAGTGGAAGTAATTCTGGGGTCCAAGCCCATACATTTTCATAGACATCTCCACTAAAAAAAGGCCCAGGAATACAAACTCAGCCAGGTCTGTCCATAGGGAAAAAGAAAATATACAGATCAATGACCTGGATTTTCCCACAGTTCAATAGAGCCAGTTTATCTGCCCACAGCAAATAAGACTCAGAGAACGTCTGTTGTTTTAGGAAATAATTCTCCAATGATGAAGTGAGCAGGAGCTTTGTTTGCTCATGCAGTAAGAAAGTTTCTCAGTTTTGAACTGAGGTCAAACTATATGCATCATATTGAAATGTCAGTAATATAGTGATTGTGCTCACACAGGGCGTAGGTGAGCCACTCAGGCTGGTCATAGTGCACTATGGCCACACACAGTGTGTTGAGGCCAACCAGACACAACACAGTCCAGTAGAAGCTCTGGGACTTGACCAGACGACGGATGGTGAAGCGTATCCTCTTCTCTTTCCTCCTGAAGTAGGACGAATTGTCGTTCTTGCTCTTCACGCTGGCCCGAGCAAATGGCGACCCTGGGGGGGCAGTTGGAACAAAACATAGAAAAGGACGATAAAGTTACTGAGTCCTGGACCTAGAACATCTAACTTAAAAATGCAGCTTAATTTTATTTTACTACTGTCCTGGTTACAGAGACTGCTCACCCTTATTGGTCGAGACTAATTTATGTTTGAAAACCAAGCTACTTTTATACAAACCTCAGTTATATTCAGTTCCCATGCACA
>NC_024328.1:843766-855611 GCF_000523025.1 Cynoglossus semilaevis | reverse complement strand
TATAACATAAATGTTATAAAGTGATATAAGTAACTATTGTCCCAACCCAGAAGAGCGTTAGTGTTGAGCTACCTGCAACTCTTTTTTAACCATCATGGTTTGGCTCTGTGGTTTTTACCCCCTCAAAGGGTGCCTACCTTCATTTAGCCAGTTCTATAATAAACCTCCTGTAACTCAAATCAAGCCCAGATGTCGAGTCACAACGGTTGAGAAGAAAAATGATTCTGTTAGAAGCAGAGGAAGACCTGAGGGCTAATTATTTCCTGCACTATATTGGTCCTGACATCTGACTCATGCTCTATGACCTGAGGTCCTACACTTCTGCCTGTTATTTTCTTTTCATTCCTACTGCAATATTATTTTGACTTATATAATGTCCTAGAAAAAGGTCTAAATATAGGTAAAAATCCACATGAGCAATGGTAAGTGTTAGCAGGTTCATCTTTAAGGTATGGCATTACTGTATGTTTGTTTTCTACTTTTATTCCCTGATTTTTCACACTATTGGAAACACACTGTGTACTTGCAAACACATGTAGCGGGATCAGTAGATCTTTATTCCTGAAATACTGTAAAATCATTTTTATGAGCTTGACCTCCAGAGTCTGTCTTTGTCTTGAAATTGTCCTTTGTTGCCACACTGACTAATTTAACATTACAAAGTAGAGTAGCTTTCTAGCTTGGTGTGACTCCAACCCCTCGATGACTGAGTCGTTAACCTGTAGCTGACTGAGAGTGTCAGTCTCAGTTAGTATAACGACTATCTTTGTTCTACAGGTGTAGAAACAGATCAGACTGCAGCCCACAGAGGTTAATCAAAGTTTTAACTACACGGTAGCACAGCTGTGAAAGTCTTCTTAATCAGAGGTTAAAACTTCACCGACAGAACTACATATCCACTCCTAGGGGCTGAATGAGAACATTTTTTACAAAGATCAGAGATCTAAACAATAATCATTGACAATCATCTTGGTCTAAGTTTCTGTTTGTGAGCTTCAGCAGTTCTCAATTATATAGAATTCTTAGACATATATTTAACAAAAAACAACCAATGCTTAAACATTACTATTCTAGAAACTGTGTGTATCAGTAAAAATGTCATCCCTGATTGTTCCCAGCCCTCTGACATTCTTTATAAAGAGACAATTTAACGTCAATAGGTTATAATTGAAATTATTTTGTACAGTGTCATATATCAAGGTTTATCGTTTTTTTTTGTTTAATAGAATTTCAGTCGAAACAAGAAGTTTGCATATCACTGGTCATATAGCCAAAGGCCGTATAATAAGGACCACTGCAGTAATATGCCAGCTGTTTGCTGAAAAAATATTATTGTATTTTATATTATCCTCACCAACAGATGAGATGTCCGTGAAGTGGTCCTCACCCTCCTCTGCATTGATGAGGTCATTTTTGCTCTTCTTTGTCCTTTTTAGCACTGCAAAATAAAAGTAAATATATACTATTAATATTTATATAAAGCATTAACATAACTATTTTAACAAATGCAATAATACCAATTATATATGGCAAATAAACAAATAATATATAAATATATATACATATAGAAACATACAAACACAAATCTGCACAAACTTTGAACAAACTCGTGGTACGATGGACATAGAGAAGGTCGTATTTGTATAAATATGAATATGAATATTAATCATCTTTGCCACCAGCTGCTGGTGCTGTATTTACAATGAACTTTGGCGTTTGAGAACTTTGAACCTGTGTGAAGGTCGTCGGTCTTTTAAACTCTGACTTCTAGCTGTACTCTAATGTCTTTTTTTTATGTCACCCGCAGACAGAGTCATTGTTCAGTTTAGCACAAATGTCACTGACGATAAACGCACGTCTACAACGAGGGTGTAAAAACACACTGTAATACAAAAAGTACCACACATTAACCGTACGGTAGCGTGGCCGAGAGGTCTAAGGCGCTGGATTAAGGCTCCAGTTTCTTCGGGGGCGTGGGTTTAAATCCCACCGCTACCATTAACCTTTTAGAATGCGAAAAGTTACTAATCAACTTTAGGGAACAAAATAAACAGTCGCCATACATAGTGTTACATAAAAACAAAACTCCTTGTGTGTTCAATTAACAAGAAGTAATTGTTAACCGGTAGTTAACACTGCACAGAAACACAGAGCAATGGTTTTACATTGGATAACAGTGGAAAATTATGTCCCAGTTTAAGACCTAAATGTTTATTTGACACAGAAATGTCACTGATGTGTCACCTGTAACCACTTAAAATTACATCTTGAACAGCAATGTATACATTTTTTTAATCCAACGAGGGTCACTTTCATGTCCCGTTGTCCTAAATAGGATAAATATCTGTTTTTGCTAATAGTGACATCAGTCTTAATCCCACGTTTCAAACTCAGGGCCCGCAGACCAAGTCATTTTGGGTGGGCCGTGTGAGATTATTTATTACAATCACAGGAATCGCCCCCTAGTGGCTAAAAGCTACTTCTTGTCGATGTCCATGGGTTTGCTTCTAGAACCAGTTGTCATACCAATTTCTAAGCTCATGAGAACCAAATATGCAGCACTGCTGTCATCACCTGAGTTGTTATGTTTCCTTTTGTACCAGGCACCATCCATCGATTTCTCCTCTGCGTTTTTATCTTCCTCAGCCAACATCACCTCCTCTGAAACACAAATAACGACACTCCAATCTGAAGTAGGTGTAATTAAGTCATAAGTCACTATAACAGCAATTACAGTCAATTGATGATTATTGAAAAAAAAGCTCTGGTTGATTATCAGCGTCTCAACCTGCTTTGCAGATCCACTCTAGGTATCCAGTCAATTCTCTCTCTATTTGCTGTTGTCTACGGAGCTTCAGGAATTCTTGTCTCTTCTCCACTCGTTCTCTCTCCTTGGCAAACTCCCTGCAGAAAAGACACAAAACACACACACACACATTTATTAAATATGACAAACCTACACAGACCCAGCAGTAGTTTGGCAGCTCTACTGCACAGCACTCCAACCTCCAGCAGATAAACACACAGAGAGTGCGTGTCCTGTCACTTTGTAGAAAAGATCAGCTGAGCTCAGCATCAACAGCAGGCGTCTCTCATGCTACGATAACAAGCTCATAACTGTCCACGTGGACTACGGTGATGTGCGCTTGTGAGACTGAAGACTGTTCTACTTCTAATGCCCTGACAAGATTAAAATCAAACAGACTGGGCAGAATACGCTGAGGACAAACAACTTTGAAGACCTGCTGACCTGCACACACATAAACTGTATCAAGGAAATAAAGCCATGGCTGAGGTCTTCATTTTATAAATCAATGTGTACTGAGCATATGGTGTCAGTCTACTTGTAGTCAATACAAAAGTCACATCATATATTTTCTAATAAAGAAGCACATGCTTTTTGTGAGTGAGTTCCTTGGTTTATTATCACTGCGCTGTAGCCAGAATACATAAACATCCATCCATCCATCTTCATCCGTCTATCCGTTACCGGGTCGCGGGGGCAGCAGTTGCCACCCAAATCACATTGCACCATACCAAACCTTCCTGTGGGTGGTGAGTCCACTGGAAGGTACCAACTGCCCTAACCGGGATTCGAACTTGCCCAGGAGGTGAACCCTGGGGTTCCACACCAATGACAGAGACATTGCCTCTGGGCCAAAGCGCCACTAGAATACATAAACATATGTATAAAATTTGAAAATAAATATTAAAGTTGGTGCAACTTATTAGTTACTATTTATATCTATCCATTGAACTTGGGGCACGGCTTATGCATGGTACTCCTGTCATTCCATGATGTACTGCTTATTGTAGCTGTATTAATAAAGGAAAGAAAAGTGACCAAATGTGACCTCTGCTTTTAACCCATCACCAAAGTGAACAGTGTGCAGCTTTAAGCACCTGGGGAGCAGTGTGTGGGGACAATGACCTCAGTGCTAACTTGGAAGCTGGTGGACTATAACCTGAAGCCTTCCAGACCGAAGTCCACTTCCTTAACCACTAAGCCACCACTGACCCCCAGCATCACAAGAGAATCAAAAAAAAAACAAACAAACAAACTTCTCTCATCCTCTCGTAAACCACTGTTGTTAAATTTTAGTCACCCTATGCTGCTGATCACCTCAGTGCTGCTGTGCCAACATCAGGCTGTTGTCTGTTTTCAGAAGGAAGCTGTAAAAAGGGGGAAGGCAGAGGAATAAGACGACAGAGAAAAGTGAGATGAGAGAGAGAGAAATAAAGGATAAAAAAAAAACAGAAGACGGGGACGGAGAGGATAGAGAGGAAGATTGAGGAGAATAAAAATGGCCATGTGATGGATCTCTCCATTCCGCCCCCTCCTGTTAGATACTGGTGTGTCTCCCACACAGCAGAGGGGGAGCTCTGGTCTGCATTGCAGTGGCAGGCTGACTGTTTGACTGCCTCAGGGTGTTTCTCTCTATATATGAGCCTGACAGTGTGTTTATATCCCATTCAGCGGCTGGTTTTCTCCCTCCCTGTGTATCACGTTACCAGTGTGTTTGTTTGTGAGCCTGTGTGTGTTATCACTGCCAGATCTCACAGTACCACAGCTACACGCACACAAACACTGTCTAGCACATATACAGAGAGTCACACTTGTAGTCACACTACACACTTGTATTTGGAAGAAGACAAATGTTACATAAAGGCAGGTAAACATGAGCTCAACAGATTTGTTTTTGAACAGTCTTTTGTAAACAAACAAGACTTAAAGAGTTCATTTCAAACACTCCAATTTATCTGTAAGTCCACTGGCTATAATTTATGAATCTATAACATGTTTATGTTCTATTACATTTCCTGAAGAAATGAAGACATTTTCATAAATTATTAACCACATGATATTCAAGATTCTTTAGTCTATTTAAATGACTGTGTGAAGTCATGAATACATGATTACTTTTGTATCCTGTGGCAATTAATTAGCCTTAAAAGCTAAATATAATTTCTGCCGGTGAGAGGTTTCTTTCTGCAGATTTATGACTGAATATACTGCTGTTTTTGTTTTTGTTGTTGTTTTTCTGTTGTTACCTTACTTTTAAATCCATAAAACTTGACTGAGCATTTACTGTTGGCCTCCTACCTGACCTCTGGACCTTTTCCTCCCTTGCTGACCTCATAGTCGTGCCCATCCACGCACGTCTTATCAGCCCTGCAGTTATCTAAGCTCCAGTGCAAACATCAGACTGTGTGCTGTTTTTGTGGTTTTTGTGGCCCTTGTCTGACTTCTCTTCTCTCTCTTAATTTTCCTTCTGCCCGTGAGTCGCTGCACTGCCAGTCTTGTGGCTACACCTGGGTCAACTCTTTTCACCCATATTTCTGTTTGTAGAATCCAAACAATACATTCACACCTGCAATGCCCACATCTTCTACAGATAATGACATATCAATGTTTATACCGTAAATGTTTTCCATAAAATACAATTTTAAATACATAAATCTATTTCAACTTAATGCAACAAGTGAATTGTAGGTAATTCTTTTTGTTATTTGAGTCCTTGTCCAAACAGCCAGTGTCACCATCACGGCCTCCAAGTCTCTGCATATTTGTGTGACAGCTGTTTTAAACTTTAATACCAGCCACATCTCATCCACGCCTGTTCACTGCTCTGATAAAGTAAAAAACTAAGTGGCCCTGACCTCCTCTAGGGAGGAAAAGTGAGCATGTGCAGCTTCTCAACCCTGCATGGATCACCCTGACAGGCTGCATCGCTGACCTTTTACCTCCAAAGTAACCATGAGGCTACGTGATATCTGCCATGGAGTGAACAGAGAGCAGGGAACAGTGGGGCAGCCACTGACGGGGGCAGCTTAAAGGATAGCTGCCCACTGAAGCTTTTGCTCGACAAAAGCTAGGACTGTCAAAAATGTTAATCACGTTAATAACGTACATCCATTTATCGTTGCTCTGATACACAGTTGATACACGATATTTACACATAGTTTGAGCCTAAAATAGCATCTCAATTCCCAGCACGTGGCTATGGAAGAACCAACTTCTGTTCAGATGCCCGGCTTGTCTCAGATCAGCCTCGCTGAGCACCGGGCAGTGAGTAAGTGCACAGCTAACAAGACTACGTGTAGAAGCCAAAAGATACAGACAGAGTAATGACCTAAAAACGCACCACCTCTATGAATATAAATATTGACTTCTGCATTTGTGTTTCATTATGTTTCTTTCTCATTTTAAATAGTTATCAATAAACAAGGTTCATCTTTTTTATGGTGAAGGCAAACAGTTCCGTTACAACAGCGGAAGTGATTTTGTGACAGATTAGTGTAGAAATCAATTACTGCAACACTGAGTGAGCTGACAACAGCAGTTTCCATAGTAGGAGCCTCTTTGTTTCATAATTAGGTTAGTGTTTCATTACATTAGGTTTAAATAAGTAAAGTACCTCACATGTACAACATTAAAAATAAAATTCTGTTATCATTTACACATCTTCACTGGTGATAAAAACAGTTTCAATAGGCTTCATCAATTCTTCAACTCAAATGATTGGAGGAGAGGCCAAACGTCTAACATTAAACTGACTTCAGGTGAATCCATTTGCCTACTTTAAAATTGAGATATTATGATGACCTAATGATGATGACCTGACTGAGAATATCCACAAATATGATGATGACAGTTAGCAGATAACTGATAACTGAATTACCTGTTTTAAATACAGGTAGCGTGATGGTTTTTAGGGCCTAAGGTGTAAAATAAACTAATCCTTCAGAGTAAGTCTCTAATGCAGAGGTTAGAAGATCTGAGGTCATGCTGGTGACCTTGTCACCTGTTAGATAGTGCTAGATAACTGTCATCATGATCATACTTAGAACCACTTATGGCACATACAGATCAAACAAAACTAAAGTGTCAGCAAATATTTTCCTTTGTTGATATAAAGTGAACGATCAGTAAGTAAAAGAAAGCTGGCTACTGTGCCACAGAAAACTGGACTCGCTGTATGATAGATTGTTTCATGACAGACACGTGTCTTGGACACGTGTCTTGGACACGTGTCTTAGATGTAAATGTACAGCTTCACTTCTTTCACTCTTTGCCAGTTTGTCACCGCTCCTACGCAGACTTTCCAGCACTTGCTTCCTGACCGCTTCTCTGATATCGACCTGACCTGGCTTCGACCTTTGCCTTGCCTCTGGCTTGGTAAACCCACCAGCCTTCTGGTCTGCTGTCTCTGACTTCAATTCCTGGTCTATTGTTTCCTGATTGCTCGTCAACTTGTGCTAACAGAGGTGAGCCTGTGTGCTTAAATAAAAGACCTGGCTGTGCTGCTCTTGGGTCCTCTCCATGCCCAAGACAGATCTGGCTATGTTTTTTTCAGATAGGAACATTGGTCTCTTCAGGTAAAGCTCAATGATCTCTTTCATTTTTGCAGATTGATTTATTTGTGGCCATTCAACGCTGACCTCCACAAATTCCTCAAAATTGATTTTCTTTTCTTTTTTCCTCCCTCACAGTTCCGCATGATTAAAAGGGTATTTCACTGTGAACATGCACACATTCATTGAGTCATTGACTTCCCTCTTCTACATCACATCACGTACATTCATGCATAAAGTTTGTTAGCTATGTTCCCAACTGAAGAAATTACTAATGGGTATGCCAAAAGATTTGGGACACTTTTAACTTAACATGAATTGAAATAAATAATATATACATATACATATTAAATAAATTAATATTAATATAAAATATTAGGATTTACAGTAAAAATGTGCACTTTGCTAGAAGTGTAATGTTTTTTTTCTTCTGTCCTGGTAGAAACCAGATAGTTCAAGACAAAGTACAGGAGACTTGTAATCTGAAGAGTGACTTCAGATACACAATGAATTGGACTGGTGTTTTTCTCAGACCTCATTTAACACTGCTGTGGCTGTGGAGCTGTGGAAATAGGTCAGGGGAGGATAGATGTAGCTACAGAAGGGAGAGGGATTCAGGAGGAGGGTGAGGAGGAGGAGAGCCTTTAGTGCTTCTAACTATTAATATACTGTAGACATTCATTCTACATATAACAGAGCAAATAAAAACCAGTATGTGGTTAATATAATGTAAGAGCAACACAGTTAATGCAATTGCTGTAGTAAAAATAAAAGAGAGAACACTTCTGTTGCAGCTCTGACCCTCTGCTGCTGTATTATATTAGTGAGAGCTTAAGAATATTTAAATGGGAATGGAAGATTACTTTCCCAGAGATAAGAAAGTAAAACTTAAGGGATTAAAACATTTTCATACATACATTGTGTAATTTTCAGTAAACCCTTAACATGTTAAATGTACCAAGCTTCCTTCAGTCAAGACACCTATTTATTTGGAATTGTTTGCGTCAGTTTGCAGTAGCTCTTATTATGTAATGGAAACTATGAGACTAGAGAAAAGGACTGCAAAGTGAAACAGACACATTTAAAAAACTGAGCTGTGCTGACTCTGCAGTTTGTGCACTGTATTCATCACACATCACTCTCCACTGCATCCAATTATGCCATTAAAATTAAAAATTAAGTAAACAATAGTGCAGCTAAGAACTTATTGTTCTTCAGGAACGGAGGTTTGCATTATGAAGATTAAAGCCTTTTTTTTTACAGTGTTATATATTGTAATCTGTAAAAAAAGATTAGATAGCACTAAGCTGTATTTTAGCTCATTCCTTTAAAACTGTTACATGACAGACGTGAGGCGGCAGTCAGGACATGAGGACAACCACATAGGACAAAAGACAATGTCTTTGGAAATAGTGTTTGATGTGTTGTGTTCATGAAACCATCCATCCATCCATCCATCCATCCATCCCTCATCACCTGCCCAACTATCTAACAGTGCAGCCATCCATCCACCAAACCATCATCCATTCATCCAACAATCCATCATCCATCCATTCATCAATCCACAAATCAATCATTCATCCATCCACCAATACATCACCCATCCATCCAACAATCCATCCATCCAACAATCCATCATCCATCCAACCTCTTGATATTGAAAAATCTGTAAAATCAACTGTACCAATTTCCATCCCAAAAATTCTGTCACCAGTAAAAAGAGAAAACATTATGTTACTCGTGATAGAAACTGAGAGATTAGACATTGCAGAGTGAATCAATGAAAAAGGACAACACTCCTAATAAAGCTGATGATACACTCACTACTTTGTCCTGCTATCTGTGTTGTTTAATGAATGAGGGATTGAATGTTTTCTACAGAATGAAACTAAACTGCTGCAGCCACACGGTGCACAGTACACACTGTCATGGTGAGGTAGGCCTGTATTAAAACTTGAATAATGCGTTGAAATAACTCATGAATATTTCATCAAAGCTGCTGCATAATGTGGATGTTTGCCTGAACTGGTGAATTAAACAGCACAGACTCTGGATGAAGTGGAGTGTTGACATCTGTGGTCCGCTGGAAACACACTGATGCAATCCTTCTTAGCACTTGAAAGACTGGAGGGCTTTATAGGTAAATATTATCGTGACTGACATCAGCTAACAGCTCAGGACTCAGTCAGACTCAGTTTTTTTTTAAATTATGCTAAACCATACTTGTTCAAGTTCAGTGGACAGCACCAATTGAGTAGATGGTAGACCATGAAAGCTTCCTGATAGACTGATGCCAGAACCATAACTGAAAACAAACTGAAAATAAATAACAAAACAAAACAAAAAAAACTGACAACAGAACACAAACCGGTTGACTCAAGTTTCAGCAGAGGAAAAAGACAGACACATTGGGTAAGGAGATTAAGTTTTTTTTTTAAAAAGGTGTGAAAAAATGTTGCGATAACGTTGTAGTTATGAACAAATAACTGACTGACCGCTATAATTAATGTCCTCGGGAATAAAATACTGAAACTGTGGACTTCTATGTTTGGCTGTTGTTCATATTTTATTCTGTTGTAGATCATTAATTAGTTGACAATTAATTAAATGACTGACTGACTGTCACTGACTGTCACTGACTGTCTGACTAACTGACAGACTGCAGTAGTAGTTGCATTCATAAAGTAACTGTTTTCACAGCAACAGGCCAAAAGTATAAGAGTGTAGAAATACTCTGCCCTCTTTCAACAGGCTTTGGACGCTGGGACAGTTTATAGCTGCTCCTGTCTGGCAAACACAGATAAACCCAAGTGAAACAGTTCCATGAATACCAAACACACTGGTTTACACAAACCCCACTCCCCCATAGGGTTGAAGCATATGCTATTAAAACAGCACAGAGTGTGTGGTTCTATTAAATAAAGCTAAGACAAAATATTGTCTTTTAAACCGCTTTATCTGAATGTCACCGATTAGTCCAGTCTGGTCAGAAGTAAATGTCTAAAATACAAAAAAAGGTTTTAGCTACAAGGACCATGATGGGAAGTCAGTGATACTGTGTGAATAGGAAGTCGATTTCAGCTCTGGATCACAGGCAGTACTCACCCTGACAACACGCCGAGCACCAGGTTGAGCATGAAGAAGGAGCCGATGATGATGAGTGGGATGAAGTACAGCCAGTTCCATGTGTTCCCTGAGGCATCGTTGGCCTGAACATAACGCACACAAAACGATTTTTAAAAGCACAATCCTCAAATGTCAAGAAGGTGTACACTCATTAACAATCGCATTTATAAAATTAAGTTAGATTAGCAAAAGATACATGATCCTGTTGATCTACAGAAATGAAAAAAAAATGTACATTGGCATATGTGGTCCTGGCTCACAGCAAGGATCATGGTTGGATCCCTAGTGATAACTGCTGGTCTTCAGATTTTATGTAACACATGGAACTCAACATTTCACCATTTATTATGATTTGACCAAAATTACATGGGTAGCGTAGCAGCTGACCACTGAAAATACTTGTAAAAAAAAGGGAAGCAGGAAACACTTTCTAAACAGTTTGTCCTCTCACTGCTGTGCACAGATTTTCAAACGATGATGCAGCATATCCTCTTGTCTTTGAAAGTAGAGGTTTTTCTGGAAATGATATGAATGATATGAAGACATTTGCTGGTGTGTGTTTGTTTGAGAATGTTTCTATTACTGAGGATGAAATGAAGATAATGATGGAGGATACTATTATTATTATTGTTGTTGTTGTTGCTGGGTGATGTTAAAGGCTCATTTGTTTGCTCTCAATAATTCAGTCATATTCTAAACATTTACTAAAGCACATTGCATTGCCTTCCTGTGTCATTTGTATTATTGTTGCTCACAGATCTTTTGAATGTTCTCTAGAATGAAGGACTGGTTCAGTTATTGTCCCTATGGCTAATTATCAGTGTAATTGCTTTTTTCAAACAAGAGAGGAAGAAAGCAGCAGCACCATGCTCCTGAATTGTACGTGAAAACTGGGAATGGGAGAAATGCATAAGACAGAAGTACACTCTAAAGACAGATATGGGTAAATACTTCAATTATAATTAATTATTAATAACATGTATTGTTTATCAATACCTTTTTTCCACTTTGATTGTAGAATACTGATACTGAGTGTTTAATCTACTGTTATTAATAATTAATATTATTATAATATTTTTTATAAAAAACGGTTAAAAAGTACTTGATTACATAATCAAACCACTGTATTTCTTCCAACCCTCGGGTCTCGGAGAGAAACCTACACTTGACAGGTGCAGATAGTAGTAAATGGAGACCACACAAATGTGCAGTAAAATGCAGCTCAACATTCGGTCCGTCCTCACTGCCAATTAATGGTGCACTCGTCTGAAATATCCTGCCATTAGTGATAAATACCTTGAGTGATTTTTTTTTTCAGGGCAGTAAAATCTTGGCGATATTTTTGGCATCATTGATCGGCATT
>NC_024328.1:842954-843755 GCF_000523025.1 Cynoglossus semilaevis | reverse complement strand
AGCTTTATATTAATCCAGTAATCTAAGATATGTTTTATTACTTCTCAATATGGGAAGTACACATCAACATAGCAGCGATAAGATGTTAAAACAAAACACAGTATACTTCTTACAACAGGCAACAAACTGTGTTCTATCTGAACAATATGGAGGGAGGAAGCTGTGTTAATCTAGTAGAACAGCCCAAAACAGGGATAAACAGAATTATTTTAACAACTAAAAAAAGAACAATAAAACATATCAATATATATGGAGCGAAAATGCGAGGAATCTATAAAATACAACGTCTAGTCTGCCAGGCTGTGTGAGGTCAATCTTTTTTTCTTTTTCTTTTTTTTAAATAATTTAAGATCCTTCACATTTTCATACAAATATTTTGTATATATTTTTTTGTATATTAAAGAAATATCCTTGAGTTAATATCATCTTCTCATGATAGCCCCTTGGAAAAATTAGGTATCCAAATCCCCAGCTTCATATTATTGTAAAAATCCTATTTGTCTGTGCACTGAAGACGAGGTCAAAATATAGTTGTTTTTGAGTGGACTGTGACTCAGTATTCCTTACACTGCAGTATCTAGCTTTTGTGGGAATGTACATTTCTTTTAACCATATTTTCTGTTAATCATTTTAGGAAAAGGGCAAAGAGGAGAATGTTTGGATAAATGCAAGTTGAACCATTGTCACTGAGTCACTACAAAAAAGTGCAGCGGGTCAGAAAAGTGGAATGATCTGTCATAATGTAACTCTGAGCTGGAAGTGGCTGCAGAGCGATGGGTGGATTAATGCATTAGATGGTGT
>NC_024328.1:787758-842941 GCF_000523025.1 Cynoglossus semilaevis | reverse complement strand
GGGAAAGAGAGAAAGAGTGAGCGAGAGAGAGAGAGAGAGAGAGAATAGAAAAGCCATTAGAAGCCCTGCTCTGCCTCTAAACCTGTCTTCCATTTAGCAGCAGTACCACACCCATACTGTCTGAGAATACCACAAAGATACAGCTATATCTTCATGGTAACATATACTGATACATGATTAAAAAAATAATGGGATATTGTTATGCTGGCACACATTTAGGTAAGGTAAACAGACTAAGCCAATGAAAATCCTTTACAACACACTAAATCTGAATTCACATAAAGCACAACAATAAAAACATGTCTAATTTGACAAGAATACATCTACTGAACAAGTAGCCTTCAGTTATTTATATGCCTTTCTTCTTATTATTTCTATTTCCATAAGAAATAATAATTCCAAGTTACCACTGAGGTGCTCTGAGCATGTCACTGTCCCCACTCACTGCTCCCCGGGTGTTTAAAGCTGCACACTGTTCACTTTGGTGATGGGTTAAAAGCAGAGGTCACATTTGGTTGTGTGCAGTGGTGAGCTGTGTCACTATGACACAATGAATAATTAACTTTCACTTCACTTTCACTATAACCAATGATAGGTTCCCTTCTCTGAGCTTGAATGACAGACACAGACTCGAGACCTAGCAATACCAAAGAACAAGTGTCACAGACAGGTCCACACTGTAGGCTGTCCTCTGGTTCATGAACAGTCCCATCACCTGAACTCCTACTGACAACATCAGAACATCTACCTGCTGTGCTCATGTTAGTGGTGACTTTGTTTTTTCTTTTGCCAGTGGGGACTCATGTAAGTGACCCTAATGAGGCTCGATGATCAGTGGGAACTCCGAGGTGTTCATGGTGAGTTGTGCTGTTAAGTTGACTATGATGAAGGGGTAAAATTGTGCAGAGCACTTCCAGTAACATGTAGCAACCTAACATTTTCTTACTGACAATTTGTTTGTATCAGACAATATGAGGTCAGGTTACCTCAGGTCCTTGTTTAACTAAAAACAGGTTAAGTATAAAATAAAAATTAAGTATTCTGTCATGATTGACAGGAGAACTCTTTGTACAAAAAAAAATCCAGGGATTGTATTAGCTGCTGAATGTGCAACATGTGTAATTCTTTACTGGAACATGTCAGAAATGTCATCAAGCTGTATTATTCAAGCTAAAGCTAAGCTAAACATCTATTTTGTAGGAAACCACATCAGGTTGTCAGACAATTTTAATGCAAAAGTCTGTCTTCATGTCAGGGGGGAAAAGAATCCTCTAGACATTTATGTGATAGTAGCACTGATGCAGGAACTCAAAGATGAATGTAATGCAGACATGTACCTCTCTTTAGACAACGTCTATGGTTCAGAATGCAAGGAGTTTTAAATGAGACAATCCCAGGTCTTAATCTACAAAGTGCAGCTACGTAGATCTTTCTGTTCAGTTTTGCTAGTTTTAATAGAGAAGATAACCAGGCTCAGTAACTGCAGGCTGTTGAGAAGCTAAAATATGTTATTCTGTAAGATTGAGAAAAAAACTTTTTTTTTCAAAACTGCAACAACTCCTAGGAATGCGTTGGACTGCTATATAACTTCATGTTAAACAAGAAGTTTATGGTTTAAAACACATTGGATGTCATTTCTGATATATATATATGATAATTTATCACGTCATTCAGTTTGGGAGCTACACTGCAGACAGAGACAGCACCAAACTTTGGTCTTTGTCTGTGTCTGTCAGAAACCAGAGTTTATGGCTGAGAGGAACTCGGGGGTCGCCTAATGAGAAAGTGACAGCCTGAGACACAGAGCTTCAGACAGAGACGGATGAAAGCCCCTAAAGCCATGATGGATGGCTACTCTGACAAAGAGGACACAGCCCAGTCCCACAGAGGTGTGAAATAAGGCAGGTCTCAGTTCCCTCTGAACAACTTAATCCTAAAATCACATTCGGCCAGAACAGCAACCTTGGCCTGTGCAGTAGAAGTGCAGCAGCAGTCTGTCAGTGATTCTGAGAAACATGTCAAAGAGCAGGAGAATGATGGATGAAGGAGTGATCCCAATGCTTTGACCTTTGAAGACTAATTTAGAAAAGACACCAAAGTGTTGCTCTTAACACTTTGGTGTCTTTCCTAAATTAGTGAAACAATCAAATGTAACAATCAAAGAGTTAAAGCGGAAAACTGTTCAGACTGAACCTTTGGGGATGAAAAGTATAAATACACTATAATCTGTCCTTCCACATCCACCTCTCCATAGGCAAAGTATAGCAACACCTACAAGAGAGAAATGGTATACAACAGTCTATAATATCTCTGCATTTTCTCTTTTTAGTGCACATGGTGGATAGATGTTTCAGTGCATGAACTGGGAGGTGTTAGATATTCAACTTGCAGTATACCAGCTGTGTGACAGTGTATGAGTATGACAGCTATGCAGTATGTAAAGAGTAGTTTAAGACAAGGTGAATAAGCGTTGAGGAAATATACATTTAGGAGACTACGTGTATATTACTGCCCTAAAACATCCGTCTGCCTTTAACCTCACTGTGCGCTGACTATTACACTCTCTCTACCTGACCCTCACCTCTCACTCTGGTTGCCTCCAGGAATTAACAAAAAGAGGAGAAAATAATAGGCACTTGCTGGGCTACAGAAAAATATTAATATTGAAAAATAATGTTGTATTAGTTTATGTAACTAATAAACTACAGGGTAGAAAGGGGAACTGCAATGTAATTGAAGTCGCATTCTTTGACTTTATACAACCCCCTAGAATTCCTCTTCTCTTTCTCTTATAAATGTCCTCTACTACAGCTGTTTAAAAATTTAGAATATTACACAACTGGTTCCCTGACTTGTTAGAATTTAGGCTCCTATGCAGATGGAGGAGAAGAAGCGGCGGGTTCTATACAAGGAGTAGAGCGATGAAGCTGTGGTACTAATGGGAGCAGTGGTGCTGTGTGTGACTCATCCTCCACAGCCTCCCATGCCTTTAATCATCCCCCCGAGGAAAAAGGAGGAACAACAATGAGGAGGAAATGCTCTGTGTCTCAGCGTCAGTGCTGCACAGTTGTACTGACGTATGCAGCACAGACTGGGACACATTAAGTGACTGACAACCAATAATAATAGGATTAACATAAAAATCGGAATGTGAGAACTGCCATTAAATTGCCACTGCCACTGATAATTGAGTTTGTGGACAAACTATAGACTAAAAATTTTGTTGGCATATTATAGAAATCTGTTTTAGACGCAGACTAAAATCCACCCAAAGATTGGACCTTGGTGAATTCTAATTGAATACCCTTGTTAATAAATTATTGCTATAGATTTAAACAGTGAATCAGCACAATGCCAACTATATCTGTCTGTTTGCTTCTTTTTTATTTAACAACATATTGCACATTTCAACTGTCATGAAAAGCCTGTGTTTGGATTGTTATTAACATATTAGTATCCATACAATTTGAGAGTCTAATCAACTAAACCGTTGCATTAACCTACAGTTCAGAATAAATGAATCAGTGAGAAAAGAAGTGTAGATTGATAGTTTGTGCTGATGTATTTGCTACTAAATCATTGACGGTCAAATGCATTATACGATCTTTCCACCCTCTTTATGTGACAATGGCAGCTTTGGTTAATGTCAACATGTTCCTGCAGAACCTGTATTGACAAAATGCCACTGAAGGGTTAGCCTTTTTTGTATAAGTGACAGAGAAACACTGTTTATGGAGGCACTGTACCATCATGGCTGATAGTGTAAAGAGCTAATGAGCTGCTGTTAAGACTGTTTAAGTGCTACAATAATGCAGTCCATTTACAACCTGCCTCTCATTCATTCGTTGACACCACAGCATTCTCATCAATTCAGGGTCTGATGTTTACAACAGAAGTGATGTGTCATTAGTGGCCTGATCTTACCCAACCACTAAAAAAATCTATCTATCTATCTATCTGTCTATCTGTCTGTCTGTCTGTCTGTCTTTCTGTCTATCTATCTATCTATCTATCTATCTATCTATCTATCTATCTATCTATCTGTCTGTCTGTCTGTCTCTCTGTCTATCTGTCTATCTATCTATCTATTTGATATCTATCATTTCCAAAAAACTACAGCAAACATAGCCACTGCACAACTGTGGTCTGAGCCTTTACAAACTTAGTAAAATGTGGAGAAAGCTGTGTCTGTAAAGGCTCAGTTGTGCAGTGGCTAAGTTACCGTACCCAGAAAAGTTGAACTATCCAACCAGGTATTGCATTCGCTGCCTAAGGAGGACGTCAGATTGCTGCATGCTGACTCACGTTGTACAGTATGTCCACCCATCCCTCCATGGTGATGCACTGGAAAACGGTGAGAATAGCAAAGAGGATGTTGTCAAAGTTGGTGATTCCAAAATTGGGTCCAATCCAATATTCCCTACAGGCGGTGCCATTCCCGCAGGTCCGTGCTGGAGCTTCCAAGCCACAGGGGAACTCGGCCGTCTGCTCACCTAGAGACACAAACATGACCATTGTTACATCCCACTAAAACACAGATCCTACGGAACTTTCACAACAACTACTTTTTCTTACCTGTGTCTGTCCTGAAGCAGGTGCGATGGAATTTTCCCATGTAGAAGTCAAGGCCAATGATAGCAAACATGAGGATAGCAAAGAAGAGCAGCAGGCCGATCTGCAGCAGAGGTACCATGGCTTTCATGATGGACTTCAACACCACCTGAAGACCTGAGAGCACATTAGACGAGGTTGATGTATTTAAGAATGACATAATATTGAGTACAAGAGCAGAATTGGGGCAGTGGTGGCCTAGTGGTGAAGGAGGCGGACTTCGGTCCGGAAGGCCCCAGGTTTGAATCCACCAACTAAAGGAAGCGGAATTCGGTCCGGAAGGCCCCAGGTTTGAATCCACCAACTGCCAGGTTGCCACTGAGATGCACCGGGCGCCGACCACGGCTGCCCACTGTTCACTTTGGTGATGGGTTAAATGCAGAGGGCAAATTTCGTTGTGCATGGTGTGCTGTGCTGTGCTGTGTCACAATGACTAATAAAGATAAGTTTAAGTTTAAGAATTCAATGTGCAACTTTATGTTGAATGGTCCATCACACATTAAAACCTAAAACCACACAGGATAGGTACGGGAGATCAAAACCACAGCTTATATTAGCTTTACTTAGGTAAAGTTGCTACGTGTGTAGACTGCTGGGGAGCTCCCATTGAGCAAATACACCTCTTATAGCAATTATAATAGTAATAATAATAATAACAACAACAACAACAAAATAATAATAATAATAATAATAATACAGTTAACTTACTTGGAATACCAGAGACCAGTTTTAGTGGACGCAGAACTCTGACTGCCCTCAGTGTTCTCAGATCAAAATCAGCCCCTACAGTAGCCAGGATCCTGCAGCAAGACAGATAAATCAACATTAGCCGTGACAGCTCTTCGTCTTCCAGTAGTTTGTCACCTAAAGGAGCAGCCTTAGGTTTACAAATACTGTAGAGTGAAATATGTGATACAATTAAAACCATACAACAGATAAACTCAGTGCACCATAAGGAGCACAGTAAAATGCAGTTCAACAAATGGTTCACTGGGCCAGAATTACATTTAAATAATAAAGAATGGAGGAAGGAAGTTGGTAAAAACCCTAAAAGGTCTCCAGAATTGACATCCATTTGAATTACAAATTGTTCTGCTTAACCATTTTGCCCTAATTTATAACATGTACTGCTTTATTTAATGATGAAAAGATGTGCTTTTATTTTATCAGACCTCAAAATCAGCAGCCAAAGCATTTTAAATGAAAACACTGCATTCAGCGATCTGCTTTGTAGAATTGTCCATTCAGTTGTGTGAAGGTTTGTGTGAACCTAAAAGAAGTGTTGAACCACCTGAATAGTTTCTTGTGCCTAAAGCCACTGAATCAGTTTTTGTGGCCAATGAGATGTTAAACTAAATGGCCATGATTCTTCAAGGCTGCAGACGCTCCTCCATTTAAAAGGCTATAAGCCAACAACAGAGTCAGGAACGAAAAAGAATAGTTTGAGTCCAACGCAAGGTTAAACAGTGTTGTTATTCAGGGAGCTCTATTTGTCATTGTTTGCTTGTTTGTAATGTTGGGACAAAAGATAAATGAATCATCAGAAGAAACGGAGAAAATGATTGTACTGTATATGAGTGTGTTTCACTGTTTACTGTCTGAACCTTGGCAGTAAATCATTCTTAATGATCGATAAACATGTGCTCTTTTGTATTTAACAACAGGTAAATGTACAACTGTGTGGTTTCACAGTAGTAGACTGTAGTTTACACACTGACCATCACTGTTAAAATCTATCAGCAGCATTATACCAAAAAAATATTCAACAACACACAGGCCTTTTCTTTCACATTGGAGATTTGTGTCATGAAATTGAAATTTTCCTTTCTAAAAGTACTGTTTTAAAATAAAATAAAACAAACTAGGACTGTTGAAAATAACATGTTAATTACATTAATTAGTTAATTAAAAGGAATCAGATCTATCAGATCAGATTTAATGCATTGTCATGCACCACAGAACTTAAATATGAAATAAAAATATGAAGAATATGAAATAATGTCACTGTCCTTATCACAAACAAAGGTTTTTTTTTTTACATGCTCAGCTTCTCACTCCCTGTACAATAGTAAATATTGCTGTCTCAAAGAAATAGTTAACAACATTCATGCGACACGAATTAACACACTTTTTTTTTTAAATTCTAGTGAGGATGTTGCCTGACTCTGTGACAGTGAAACCCTTTGGTAGACAAACACACCTGTAAGGATGAGGTACTTTTCAGTGACACAGGCGGCATTCCCATTTACATAATGGTGTCACTGCGTATTTGGAAAAGAACATCACACACACAGCCAGCGTCATCCTGCAGGGTCCATTAGTGGCATTAGTTTGCCTAAACTATGCACAAAAAAACAGTTCTGGGAAAGAAAGACTGGATAAAACCTATAACACCTGTGTGATACTTTCAATGAAATATGAACTAAAACTTCTCAGTGTGTTTCCAGATTGTTGGTCAATCGATGCCATTACAAGTTCTTTTTGAGCCAATAGCTGCCCAACCTGGTTTTAGCAAGACTTTCCGAATGAAGTGGCAAGGATTTCATTTTGATGAAAAGCACAAGTAAAAGGAAACAGGCATCAATTAAATTATTTTTTTTAACAAAGTGCTTTCTCCTATTTATAAACATCTATTACATCCAATAATAGTCCCAATAAATGACTATTACAATAAACTAACATTACAACTATAAACTTATAAAATAATGTCAACTAATGTACAAAGGAGAGCCAAGGTAGGGAGTGCAAAAGGTTTCTGAAATAAATATAACCTAAACGCCCTAAACACAGATGCTGCGTCAGCCTCAACACACACTGATGTTCAACTCTCTGTTTCTCTCACACATACATTTTGAGTTATTCCCTCTTTTTAGCTCTATTGAAGTGATGGAGGAGGCTAAAACTTTTGGTATGAACTGGTTTCTGGCATTTTTGACAACCAACAACACATACCAAAGTTTCTTCAGTAGTTAGGAGGAAAGAGGCTGAGCCAGTGTTGCCTATTAGACGATAATTATTGTATTGATGATAGTATAAAAATAAGCCTCAGTATGATGTATGATCAATAATCTCTGATTAGAGGAAATTAACAATAATTTGACCATTTTGTAAATGGTACTTATTAGTCTAGTTATGACAGGGGTACAAAAACAAATATTTTGAGTTCATAGTACAATAACCCTATATTTCTCAATGGACAACACACAAACGTCATGTCAAATGTACTGCGAGGGACTGTAGACGGATTAACATTGTATAGGACGAAGGCTTCACTGAGGTTTTGAAAGCATCTGTGGACATGTTCTACCAACCTCTGTTAAGATGCACAGCAATGACTACAGTCCACGAAGTCCAGTGAAAAAAATGGAAATAGTTATTACCTTTTTATGCTATATTTAAATATTTAACGTTTCCTGACATTTTTTCATATATACAATTCTATCACTTGGATTGGTCACAAATAAAAACAGGTCTGAAACACATACATCTACCTTCTGGTATTTGTCTCATGGTCCAGCAATGTTTGAAATACTATTGTCATCATCATTAATCAGCAGCTTCCCTGTGATTATTGCATCAAAAGTTTTAGTTAATTACTAATTCATTCATTAATTAGCCTTAATTAAAATATATTGATAGATTGTAAAAAAAAAGTTTTTATATATATATACATATATATATATATTATAATCAGGCTAGTGTTCATCATCGGACTAGTTCTCATTATTGCTCTACATTGTTGACGTTTTTCGATCTAAAACATCAACAATGTAGAGCAATAATGTATTGACAATAGAAGCTCTAATAGGTGCTAATGCAGGAAGAATGATGAGAGCAAGAAAGGTAATACTGTGTGAGATAATGTGATGAAGAGAAACAGAAACTGGGAGGGAACAAGGGGAGAGAGTGAAAGGAGAGAGGAAGGGAGAGGGAAGGAAAGCCAAAGTGGAGACGAGCAGAGGCGTCACCATAGAAACAAAGGAGGCTCCACTGATCTCATCAGAGACAAACAGCAAGGAGAAGCTGACTGGAAGAACGACTCCAGACAGTTTGGGAACATGTACTGATACACCTTTATTTGCAGACTTTATTGTGGAGTCTTATGAGCCTCAAAGCAGTTCTTGTACTGATTAAAATTTTCAACACATTGGATGTTCTGCAAAAATTTGAAAGTTTAAAATGTGTTTCTCACTGTTATTTCTCTAGTCTCCGTTTTATGATATGGAAATGGAATCAAGAGAATGATGCGGTTTTCACTGACAACAATTAAACAAACAAACTCAAGGTTGGACATTTAACAGTTCTGTAGATTTTTTCTACACATTAAATTAGTGTTTCCCAGTGTGGGGACAGGGCATTGCAGGAAGAGGGGTGGGCTGGAGATTTAAACAATAGTTGTTAATGTATCTACATTAAGTCAAATATAACCTTTTTTAAAATGGATTAGAGAGTGACCTTTTTTTTCCTTCTTGTGTTTGTTTACACAAACAAGATAGAGAGATATCTTTCTTTTAAATCTGTTTTGGTGTAATAAAGTTTATATGTTTGGAACATTTCATGTTATATATAAGCATATTTAAGTGAGTCAAAGCGAGCCACAAATTTTTTTCTGCAGCAAATGTTATCGACATCGCTGACATCTCACAATACGTTCGCTTACCTGTACTGACACATTCACCTCTTCAAAAGTCGACTAAATTAACAAGCTGCCATTATATGAATTTTAATCTATTATTTTTTCATGTATACACTGTTTTACTCTCTCTACGATACTATAGAAGTCAACTTGTGTAAATGTGCTGTATATATGAATCAGCGCTATGTATACAAAACTAATTTAAAAGCCTTAAATGAAAGAATGACTGTTAACAGGATAGAGATGTCATAAAGCTCGGCATTGACGCTATTTATTTGGGTTGATAGAGTTGAGCTTCAGACCTTACCATGGCAAAATACTGAGTGAAAAGGACACTTGTTTTGTCACTGTGGTTGCTATTTAGAAAACCTTCTCCAGCTCAGGGTATAACCACGTTGCGTCAGTTATTCAGTGAGAGCAGTAAATGCTATGGCAGACAGTAGAGAGAAAAAATCACTGTAACATTATCTTCACCGCCGGGAAGAAAGTGTGAAATGCTGCTGTGGTGCCAAGAAATCCCAGAAGACCCTTTGGAGACACCTCTAACTACATGACACCTCTAACTACAACAGTTCTTCTTCTTCAAAAAAAAAAACAACAATTGTCAAATAAAAAAACATATTTCTACTCTTGCGATCCATTCGTCAGGAGGCTAATATCACAGAGATTACTAACCTATTAATATGGTTGGAGTTTTTAAATGTTGTATAACACCACGCTGTAATTTTAAAACGTCTCAAATTTCATGTGACTCATGTCTAACATGTAACATTGTGCGTTTCTAAGTGCTTTAAGAACCAGGTTATGAAAAAATCATTGTGATTATTAAGTCTACTTTGACAGCGCAATGCTTTTAAAGGTACAGTTCAGTGACATTGATCAATGATGCCATAATAACCTTTCAGCGTAATGCAGGTCAATTGATCTGAGCGAAAACTAGACTGATGCACATCATCTCAGCCTGGTTTAGCTTGGTAAAAGAGACAAAAAGACTTCCACTGACTGTATATAAAGGTTTGGAACACTTCCCGCTACACTCCTGATACTGACTCTCTACTGAGCTTCAACTGTTTCTCTGCGCTTGTCCATATTGTAGCTGCTGCTCATCAAAGTCTCTGAAGTTTCAGTTCGTGAAGCTCATCTGAACCATGTTAAAGCGTGTGATGTGTTCACACACTCTCTGAGACAGTTTGAAAACCCAGGTTCCACAAGAAGATGCCTTTGTTAGTCCACACTGACAAGTCGTCCTGTAGTTGTGAATTCAAAATACTGTTTTCACTTTCCTTCTCAAGGTATTTAAGAACTGTGCAATTTTAGCATGACACACTATGCAACGTGGAACTAATAAACTTTGGTACGACGTCAATTTTGATGTGAGCAAAATGTACGATGATCATTTACTCGAATCACAGTCAATATGCAACGTGATCAGCATACGTCCTCCATCTGCGCCACCATAGTTACAAAACCGTTCAGGAGAGAAGAAAACATGAAGAATAAAGCGTGTGTTGTGGCATTTTTGTGCATTTAAAAAAATATTGAGAAGCCGTTCTATTGGCTCATTAGTAGATGTAATAATAATAATAGTTTGCATTTGCATCGGCCACTGTGAAACACTGAAGATGCTAAATTTCGGACACTGCTCGAATTTCATCTCGGGTTATCTTTGGCCGCAAGACATTGACTACAGCTGTCATAAGACCACTGTTTTAGAGCCATGACCAAAGATATCTCCATTTTCTCCTACGATGGTCATCTTTTGACTGGGTCCAACATCGCAGACTGTAAACCAACCATTAATCGTCAACACTGCAATTCCTAAAAAACTGCTTAATTCACTGGAAATAAAACACCAAGGGAAAAAATATAAATAAATGAATTAGTGAAAATAAATTTGCCTTGCTGTGCCCTTTTATAGCACTGAGGCATTTTAGGCCTGTAGGAGTACCCGCCCCCTATTTTAAAAACCGTTGTGTTAGATGATGCTGTTGGTGCAAAAGATTGGGCAAGGTATAAGTCAGTGCTGTGTGTTCAGTCAGAGTTCATTCAAAGCCAAAGCTTTCATGTCTGACATTTAAATCAGTAGATATCATTACTAAATGGTACGAAACGAATTCTGAAAAGAGACTATTATGACACTGCAATTTGGGTGTGGCACTAGATCGGCTCCTGTAAATGCGGCAGTTCATTTAATCCTCTTGTATGAAGACGCAGTCATTTGAGCAATGTAGTTATAAGCCAAAGCCTCCAGCAGGTTTTCTGAGTAGCTCCCCTTCAGATGAAAGTGCAAGCAATCTAGCGTGCAGAGTAACACAGCTGATAGCTGGAAGAAGACGGCAGAGTGTGGCTGCCTGCAGGGTCCCAACCCTCTCTGACAACTAGTCCTCAAATCAATCAGCTCTCTGGGGATGATGGCGGAGGCAGGGGCGGTGATAAAGCACGGAAAAGGAGCGGGATCGAGACACCTCCCAGGACATTGATCAACAATCTCAGACACATCAGACCGGAAAAAAAACCAAACGAGTGCACAGATTGTCTGCCTGCCTCTGTCTCCTTCTCCCTCTGCCTCACTTCTTTTCCTGGCAAACCTGTGTGCTGAGCTGAAACAGACCGAAGCTGGTCAGGCTGAGTGGCAGCACATTTCTGCCTCCATAGTAAGAAGGGTGAAGAGTGTTAACCATGCTTTGCTTCATTCCAACAGATACAAGACATGAGCAGCTCATGCTGAACGGTGCAGAGACCTGGACAGCACAACATATTGACACTGACGGAATTCTTCACACAACAGCACAACAACATTATAAGCTACAGTTGCCTGTTTTTGGGAGATTTGAAAAAACATATTTATTTTCTGAAAAAATGTATAGCAACGAAATGTGATTAGTTTTTTTTTTTTTTTTTTTTTGCTAATTCAAATGTAGTTTAATCCAGTGAAACTAATTGTGACAATCAAGTCAGAGTTGCAGCTCAGGATTTGGCAACATCTACTGTGGCAACATCTACTGTGAAACTATGTGTTGTCCTCACTTCCTCACAAACATGTAGCATAATACTTGGTAGCTCTGTAACCACAGGAACTATATGTAAGCTGATGTAATAAGATGGTGGTCAAACAGGAGGTTTAATCAGTGGAATGTGAAATACACATTACTGATGTGAATGACATGTAAATATCTTAGGCCACTGTGGGGTCAGAAAAACAAGGCATACACTCCTAAAACCATTCACTCATTTTTTCATCTTCTACTGTGATTGAACATCCATTACAAGTCTGTTGCTGATTCACAGACAGAAAAAAACAACCATTTACACTCACAATTATATGTTTTGGTAAATAACAGAATTCTGCAGTCTGCATGTTTCTGGACTGTAGGGGGAATCTTGGGTACCTGGGAAAAGCCCTGCAAACTCCATAACAAAAAGACTGAACTTGAACATTTATCTGCATATTTTAAGGAAAGAGAGCTGACTACCCTACCACCATGTTCACCTCATAAAACCATCAGAAAAAATGGTTTATACCGGAAATTTACCAAAAGAAATTTTGCTGAAGAATGTATTTAAAGCTTAAACAGAGTAACAGTGTAACACTTTCTACAGCTTCGTGAATTCTCTACAACATACAGTATAGGTGCCAGGCTATATCAATAACCAATGACCAGCTTTGTCACACCATGGCAAAAGTGTCATAGGAGACAAATCTTATCATTTGGAATAAACGTCAGATTTTTTAAATCTGGGATGTGTGTTTTCATAATCCCATCAGACAGGGCTGTGCAATTCATTAAAGTTTGATCAGATTGGGATTTTGATTTCCAATAAAAAATGTTTTTTTGTTTTGTTTTTTTACATCAGTAAAAGACCATTGGACATCAGCAATCCTACCATTATTTACTGTGGTCTTCTGTGAACCAGGCGTTAGGTTGGTGGATTGAGTTACATATTTGAATTGATTAAATATAATTGTTGAATACATCTTCTTCTTTTTCTTTCGGCTTTAGTCTCTTTTTCAGAGGTTGCCACAGCGAATCATTGTTTTCCATCTCTCCCTGTTCTCTGCATCTCCTACTCTGACTCCAACTACCTGCATGTCCTCCCTCACTGCATCCATATATCTCCTCTTTGGTCTTCCTCTTTGTCTCCTACCTGGTAGCTCCATCTCTAACATTCTTCTACCAATGTATCCACTGTCCCTCCTCTGCACATGTCCAAACCATCTCAATCTGGCTTCTCTAGCTTTTTCTCCAAACCTTCCTGTCTGTGTTGTCCCTCTAATGACCATTCCTGACCCTGTTCATTCTTGTCACTCCTAAAGACAATCTTAGCATCTTTAACTCTGCCACCTCCAGCTCCTCCTCCTGTCTTCTGCCTATTGCTACTGTCTCTAAACCATACATCATGGCTGGTCTCACCACCGTCCTGTAAACCTTTCCCTTCACCTTAGCTGACACTCTTCTGTCATAGATCACTCCTGACACTTTTCTCCAGCTGTTCCATCCTGCCTGTACTCTATTCTTCACCTCTCTTCCACAGTCTCCGCTGCTCTGAACAGTTGATCCTAAGTACCTAAACTCCTGCACCTTCACCACCTCTGCTCCTTGTAGCCTCACTATTTCACTGTTCTGCCTTTCGTTTACACACATGTACTCTGTCTTGCTGCGACTGACCTTCATTCCTCTTCTTTCTAGTGCAAACCTCCACCTCTCTAGGTTCTCTTCTAGCTGCTGCCTACTCTCACTACAGATCACAATGTCATCTGCAAACATCATCGTCCATGGGGACTCCTGTCTGACCTCATCTGTCAATCTGTCCATCACCACAGCAAACAAGAAGGGTCTCAGGGCCGATCCTTGATGTAGTCCCACCTCCACTTTGAAGTCTTCTGTCCTCCCAACAGCGCACCTCACTACTGTTGTACTATTCTCATACATGTCCTGCACCAAACTAACATACTTCTCTGCCACTCCTGACTTCCTCATACAAAACCACAATTCCTCCCTTGGCACTTTGTCATATGCCTTTTCTAGATCTACAAATACACAATGCAGCTCCTTCTGACCTTCCCTGTACTTCTCCATCAACATCCTCAAGGCAAATATTGCATCTGTGGTACTCTTCCTAGGCATGAAACCATACTGTTGTTCACAAATCTCCACTTCCTGCCTCAACCTAGCTTCAACTACTCTTTCTCAAATCTTCATTGTATGGCTCATCAACTTTATCCCTCTGTAGTTGTTACAACTCTGTGCATCACCCTTCTTATGAATTGGCACCAGGACACTTTTTCTCCACTCATCAGGCATCTTGCCAGTCTCTAAAATTCTGTTAAACAAACCAGTCAGGAAATTTACTGCCACTTCTCCTAAACACTTCCATACTTCCACTGGTATGTCATCAGGACCAACTGACTTTCCACTCTTCATCCTCTTCAGGGCTTTTCTAACTTCATCCTTTCTAACCTGATCTACCTTCTTCCTACTAGTCTCTGGCTCCTCGTTTCTACTTTCCCTTTCATTTTCCTCATTTAACAACTCCTCAAAGTATTCCTTCCATCTTCTCAGCACACTTTCCTCACTTGTGATCACATTCCCCTCTCTGTCCTTAATCAACCTCACCTGCTGCACATCCTTCCCAGCTTGATTTCTCTGTCTCACCAATCTATACAACTCCTTTTCTCCTTCCTTTGTGTCCAAACTCTCATACAACTCTTCATATGCCTTTTGTTTGGCCTTGGCCACTTCCCTCTTCACCTCCCTTTACCATTAAGGTCTGCTCCAATCACCACTCTCTCTCTCCCCTGGGGATACCCTGTCTATCATCTAATCCAGCTCAGTCCAGAACTTCTCCTTTTCTTCCAACTCACAGCCCACCTGTGGGGCATAACCACTAACAACATTAATCATCACTCCTTCTATTTCTACCTTCACACACATCAACCTGTCTGACTCTCGTTTCTCCTCTACCACATTTCAGGTCAACAGCACTGTTGTGGTCGTTGTTAACCTGGGCCTCGACCGATCCGGTATAGGAATTAGTGATTCGCATATTTGATAAGGCTAAAAGTTTTACACCGGATGCCCTTCCTGACGCAACCCTCACCATTTATCCGGGCTTGAGACCGGCACTATAGTATCACTATAGTAGCACTGGCTTGTGTACCCTAGTGGCTGGTTTGAATACACGTATAATATATGAATACACATATATCACATGTAAAATGTGAGTGTCTGAGCATTAACAGCATTATTAGTCATGAGAATGACTACTACTACTTTTTAAATGTTTATTTCTTTGTATTCGGATCATATTTACGTTTGTTGTACGTATGTATTTTTATATTTCATTGATATAGATTATACTTACACTTAATTTAGTAGTAACATAAGTAATTTGTTGGGCATAAGATTGTTGAGTTTTTATTACATTTTTTGTAATATTTGAATATTTAACTTCAAGTTCAGAGTCAAGAGTCAATAAGTAATGTTAAATATTCCTTATTTAAACATTTACAATAATAATAATAATAATAACAACAACAACAACAACAACAACAACAACAATAATAATAATAATAATAATAATAATAATAATAATAATAATAATAATAATAATAATAATAATAATAATAATAATAATAATAATAATAATAATAATAATAATAATAATAATAATAATAATAATAATAATAATAATAATAATAATAGTTAGTAATTATGATTATCCTTTACCCTCACATCATCAATCAATCAATCCTATTATGACCTCCCTGGACTGTTCTGTTTGGAAGCAAAGTATGAAGAAAGTTCTCTCTATTACTGCATCTGTTTGTTGGTGGGCGACAGAAGAAATTAATTTTAAACTTTGTGCCCCTTTTATTGTTCCATGTGTTCAAAGCTGAAGTTTTGCCCTTAGTAGCTAAACATCAACTGTGTAGTGTAAAGGTCTTCTGCACCATTAAAACTAAAGCTGCAGAGCATTTGGTCAAAAAGACAAAGACAGGAAATAGTTTTACAAAAGAGACAGTGATTGATTTGTCTTGCTAACCCACTTAGAAACAGATGTCTTGACAATGTTTTTCTCCATTCCAGTATATCATCTTGCTCATTTATTTAGAGGTGAATGTATATAAAAGCCCATGTAAAGCATGCAGTAGTGGAATCCAGCACACAGTGCTTATTGTACAGGATAAAAAGCCACTCTGTAACTGGGCTAATTCATCCACAGCAAAACCTAATCAATTATTCATTCATTTGTTCCAGACTTTCTCTTAAGAGAAGGCTGATTAGAGATTAGCTCACTGTACAAACGCCACACTCTGGCTACAGCATGAGATTTATGGTGAGCTGTGTGCATTAGTCCTGACCACAGAGCCATCATCATGATGCCCTGAATCTGATAACACACTCTCCTCCTCTGCATCGCTGAAACAGCTTCACTGGAGCCTGAACGCCTGATTGGTTGACTGCCTTCAGTGTTCCAACCTGGCATCAGTGCTTCTTACACAACTCAAATGTGTTCTTAAGTTCCACCTGTTTTTTTTTTTAAATTACATCTGTTTTGACATGTCATGCATCCCTTGAGACATTCTGTGGGACTCATGTCTTATGTATTACATAATTAACAGCAGTGAAAAAGAAAATGGGGCTTCTGGGGTGCATTTTGAGCATCAACATAATATAGGTAATATAGGAGTGTGTCTGTGCTTTGGAAGAAAATTGATTTTTAAAAGCATGCATCACTGCATATGTAAAAAAAACAAAACAATAATTATCCCTAAACATATCTTCTCTGGATGGATGTTACACTGATTGTTGAAGATTAAATGCACTTAATTGTGTTAGTCGTGTAACGTGTGTGTGTGTGTGTGTATGTGGTTGTGTTACACACACACACACACACGATCAATGATCAATTTTCCAATACGGTCACCAAGCCACTTAAATTTCATCCCATAAATAATGTCAGCCCTGTAATTATAACATAAAATGAAAAATTGCTATTAAAAAATAATATGATATGTGTAATAGCCCAGTACACCAGTGGTATACATGTGTCTTGCAGTAGATCATACACCTGGGCAAACTATGGCCGGCTGGGCTTTCTTATCCAGCCCACTGAACACTGGTACGGTAGGTATGTCAAGCCTTCTGACTTCGACTGTAATTTCTATTGATGCTAAAAAAAATGGCGACAGACATCAAATGTGCCAAGCTATCGTTGAAATTTTAGGTTTATTCTTCATTCTTCATTGCATTCTAGCATCCAACCAATAGTGAATTGGCCAGTTGAATGTTGAACCTCACTTTGGCCGATGAGTCAAAAGGTTTTCCCACCTCTGCCATACACTCACCAATGTCAGACTAAAGCTTTAACTGATAATTGGACTAGTCTCTTGGCTTTCACAAATACAAAAAGTCAACAAGATTGTTTAAATGAGGGAACTGAGGGAAACAAAATGTTGGCATGAACTAAACTGTGAGTAAATATTGTTTTGCTTTCATTTCATGCAGCTTTCCTGCTATTTCACTCCTGGCTTCCTGCCTCTCAGTACCAACCTCTAAAGGCTCTGCAGTACTCTGCTGTACTACATACGACTGGCACTGTCAGCCTGTTGGCCCAACACTGAGAGCTAGCAGTCCCCGGTGTTGTTTTGTTGGGAGGTGTAAACTACTGAGAGAGAGAGGAGGAGAGAGGCAGAGCCTCTGTTCTGATCACTAGGCATTTACACAGCAAATATACAAAGGACTTCTTATCAAACACATCAATATGGCCACAGGCACACGTCTCTGAGTGAGGCCAGAGAAAACAGTCATGTATTCACACAGCTCACATTTTCTCCCTTCCTGCACAACAAGGTTTTTACCAAAGGTCACAGGTGTGAAGTAACTTTGCCTCACTGACTGAAGTCAACATTACTGTGCAGTGCCTTCAGGGTGCAGCTATTAAATGTAGACAACACTGTGAGGAAACTACAGGTAAAAATAGTTTTTGACAAAACTAAAAATTAGAGCTCACATAAAAGCAACAGTACATCTCTGTAGATAATATCAACAACTTTCGTTGGTCTAACAACTCCAACGTTGACATAAAAAAGGTGATTATGAAAACCCTTAACACAACACCACTTCCTTTCTTTTCCACCAGAAATCAATTTGATTTATTTGATATAGAGCAACTCTCCTGAGAACAAATCTAATTAAACTAACCAGAAGGGACATTTCTCTTGGTATGAGGTATGATTTCTTTTTATTTCACTTAAATAACAAAAACAAATAAAAAACAAAACACTGGACTGCCTAACTATTGTTTTGCATCAGAGGAACTAAAGGAAATCAATTCAAACAGTGAAGCACTGGTAATAAAAAATACAAAAATTATTTAATCAATAAAACAGGATTTTTTTTCATACTGTTTATAATCAAGGGTAATGTAGCTTCAATTAGAGATTTTCCAATATGCACAGAAAAACAATATCTTTCAGGATGTAATATTTTATTTTAATATGCCATGCAATACAGTCTCTTGATACTTCTAAGGACCCATGACAACAAAATCAGATATACGGGTAATAAAGCAGGTTATAAAATAGATATTCCAGCAACATCTATGCCACAGTGGAGCAGAGCGCAGGGGTGTGTAAACTACTCTAGTCCACTGTCTCACTGGCGCCGATCATAAATTGTACTAAATGGGCTTAAATAGGAAATATGGCGTGAGCATGGGCTGTAGCTGTATTTTCTTACCCAGACAAGTGAGACTATAAGTGAAGGAAGAGACCTCAGTGATTAAAATATTTCATTCCCGTGGACGGCTGAATTTTATGAGCTAATAAATATCTTGGCAAAATATTGTCAAAATATCACAATAAATGTGATTTGCTCAAGTTTTCTCATTCTTTCAAGTCTGTAAAATATTGCTTTGTAATAGTTCTCTCTCATACATATATATATATAGATTTATATTCAGTTTAAACAACAACAGTAACACAGAAAACCCAGTTTAATGGTTTGATCAAATTGGTATAAATCAGGGTTTACTCTATATTTATGCTACAAACTTTCAAAATCAAAATAAACAAATTAGAGAGATTAATCACCCAAACATAGAAAGCTTATCATTAAAAACTTGGTTGTTGATACTTTTTTATCTTGTGGAACAGTATAAATAGATATTTATTTGCCCTCATGTTGCATTGTACAGTGTAATCTTTTTAAAAATTAACATGTTATCTGTGCCTTTTACTGAGTTGGGTTCGTGTGTCTTATTCCCATCATTTTTTATATGCTCAGTCTTCTTCTGCTTCTTGCCCTTCACCTTATTCATCTTATAACACTCTCTGCCTCCCCTGGTTCCATGCAATACCACACAGACTCCACCAACCTCCACCTACTGTCGGAGTTCTGCCAAGATCTGCACCTGCCTCAGTACCAGCAGATGACAGAGTCTGAAACTGGTCTCAAACTCTCCAAATAAATCATCTTCATGTCATTTTAGTGTAGAGAAGCCATTTAAATTAAGGCATACTTTGACTGGTCAATTTCGTAGTAGGTTTAATGGTAAAATCCAGAATGGAATTGGAGTTTCCATAAATGTCCTCCAGTATATGAAAAGCTAATGTTGTAGTTTTACAGATATTTTGTATAGAACAAGACTATAATAAACCAGGCATAAAAAAGAGACCACCATTAACTACATGTACTACCTCAACAGAATAAGAACTACTGTGTGGTAATGGTATCAGTATAGATTGGGTCGAGATACAGTAACAGTCAGATTGTCTTTTTATGTAACTGCTTGGATGTTTATGCTCTCGAATGGTGAAACATCTTGAAGAAACCTCACCAGTCTATCACAGAATCTCTGAATTCCCATCATTCAGGTTCTCGTTTCCCTGAGAACTAGTGAAAATTCTTTGCCATGATCATACATACGGTATATGTGTATACTATAGTATTTACAGGGCCTGCTTCTTCTGCTCAACTACATCTCAACACTGCTCAACACTGATCACTCCATACATAACAGAATAGAAATTTTTGTCAAAGTCGGCAAGCAAATAATTTAAAATTGTGACAGTTTTAAAGGGATAAAAATGTAATAATCTGAGATTATAGGACACTCAACATGGACAACAAAAATTAGCATTTAAATGGCAAGGGTCAAATTCCTCAAACTAAACTAAAAAAAAATAGAAAATTGTAAAGACAGGACACGAGGCAACATCAAGTCTTTAGGGCGTCAGAGTAGGGACAGACACATGACATTCTCCATAGTCAAAAGAAGCAAAAATGCTGACTGGCGTACCAGTCCGCTAGTGTTATCCTCTTAGTTGAATATGGCAGGCAGTAATGTAGGAAGGAGCCACTGCAGAAAGCCAACAGCGGCTGCTTTGATTCCAGCCTGCAATAAAGACGAGAGCTGAACTGAATCTATTGGCTCTGGGCTCAACTCAATACACTATTGATCTGAGTGGGAGCAGAGCGAGGCAGATATATGTGCTCTTAGCAACTCCCAACATCTTACTGGAACATGCTGGAGGTCGGCGCTGGCCTAAAGGATTCAAATCTAGGCTCTGTCGTTTACACAGCTCACCACATGATCTGATTAGAGGCTCATGAATAATGAGCCCCTGCCTTGTGACCTCAGTGCAAACATATATAGCACATGTGATGTGTAGCAGAGTAATGGTCTAAAGACAATTTATGAGATCGAAAGATAACCCATTCAATCCTGGTGTATATATAATATATATAATATATAACAGATCAACATCTCATCTGAGCCTCATTTTTTAATTTGTAATTGCAGTTGTTAGGTGCAGTACCTCTACTTGCCAGCAGCTAATGGCCCCAAAAAACTCTATCGTAGATAACCATCTTGTCCTGAACCAGGACTCAAACCTGTGTGACATTGAAACACTAGAGGAGGCAGTAAAAAAAAAAAAATGTATTCACCTTACAAACAGACAAAGATCTTTGTTGTGAGATTCTTTTAAAAATATGATGTCACAGTGTATATGTTTCGTTGCCACTGACTGATTATACATTGACAAGAAAAACTGACTTCAGCAGTAGATAGTAGGTAAACTGCACAGTGATTTGGCACTGTTTTACTCCAGCTTCCTAATACAACCGAACCTGGGACTTGTTGACAGGTTGTATCAAACTCGTAGCCTACGAGTGGAAGACAGGGGAGGTTCAGTCCTACCACTCTAGTTCCTTAGTTATTTTATTGCTATCAAAATAGAACACTTAAAACATCAAAAGTACCAGAACCCCAAACTTCCTACTGTGGCAAAAGCCAACCCCATAGTCTTAGTGTATTCTTTTACTCACTTGGAACGTTCCCCAACTGGATAGAGCATTCATGTAATACCTAATAATATCCTCTTTTTCAATATAACTTGGTGAAAACAGTTTCGTGTGATTGATGATTTGGTAACATTTTAACAGGCGCTCATTGATATTTAAGTCTAAATAATCAGTGAGTCTCCACCAATGACTGCTCACTATCAGCCTCAGCATGGCACATCCTGCAGGAAATGAGCATCATCATGGAAACGTAATTTGTTTTCAAGCCTATGCACAAACACACACACACACGTCAATCCAGTCATTCACTGTATGTCAGTACAGCAATCACACGTTTAAAATGTTAATACCACACTACCACCTTGCTGCCATCAAAAGTGACCATATTGAGCTGCTAACTTTTAGCCGACGTGAGATGCTCCCAGACACACTTTAAAATAAAAACAACAGGAGAGGATGGAGAGGAGAAGAAGAGGATGGAGAGAACCTTTTCTTTTTTTAAAAACACCAGATTAAAGTTGGGTAACTGCATTAGGAACAACAACTCGTTCCACACCCTACACTATCCAAACAGCCTCAATGTTTTCGAACACGGTTGTCCTCTGCTGGTTCTTGGTGCAGATGACATCATCAGAATAACTAAAGCTGTTTAATTTTTCTAACAAGTCACTGCAATTATTATTAGAGATTTAATGTCCAAAAAAAGGCACAAAAATGACACAAACAAATGAGACAAATTGTTTTGGGAACAAAGCTGCTGCAGAGCTTGGAGACAACTGAATGTCAGGCTGACACAAGGCTGTTGAGACATTTATTTACCCACAGGGCTGTTAACAGTCAGTTACTGCACCTGAGGCCATTGGAGGGAGGCCATGAGTGAGGGGTCTTTTCTCACACTGTAATACAGTGTTTCTCAACCTTCTTGGACATATGGTCACATACTGTAATACAATATGCACAAGATAATACAATTCCACAACACGCCATAAAAATAGGCCCAAAAAGTAATTGTAATGAAATACAACTTCTAGTTAAACTCTTCTTACAATTTATCCAGGCCTGTTTAGTTGAAAACAACCATGATATACAGCAATTGAAGAAAGACAATCACAAAGATCTTCCTCAACAGCTCAAAGAGTTTCTTTCCTATTTTAGTTTTACAGCCATCAGTTAACACCTAGTGAATCAGTATTTAAGTGTTTACCTGTTGCAAATGCAAACCAAACAAATTATTTGCTGAATTAATATAAAAACTAAATAAAATTAGATAGTTTCCCAGCTAATGATCTCTCACTGAGCATCTTAGGAATTACTGCTGTGATACAAAAAAGCCTAAAAATTTAAATTAAAGTCAGATAAATAATAAAAAATAACTCACACTTATACTGTCTAAAAATGATAATCTGACACCTCTAATCCTGCATGACTTTTTGGGTTCATTCAGAATTTAAATGAAATACATAATAAATAAATGACGTTGGCAGCCACAGATGGGGAAGAGAGAAAAAACAAATTAATTTATATGGACGTCCTTCAGAATCCAGCACTCCTTCACGAGCAACACCTGCTAGCCAGCAGTGGTACTGTAACAGCACAGAATGTTCTGGTCTTGTGAGATGTCAAGTGGGATTTTTCCAAGAAAAAAATAAATGTTAAAATTTATAATCAAAAGCTGACTTTTTTTTCCAAAGGTGTGGAGAATTGGGGGTGCATAAACCCAGTTTAAATAAAGGAGGAGGGGGGGCGCAGCCAAAAAATGTTTTGGAACTACTGCACTAGATCAAATGGTTTAGTTTCATTGAAAAGAAAGAGGTCAGCGTAAACACACCTTTCCAGAAATCTCTGAAAGGGTTAAAAATCATTCTCCACTCAGACACACACACACACACACACACACACACTTTACTGAAACATCTGTGCGTCATTTCACGAAACCAGACGTATTCCGGAGGATGGCATTATAATTTTCAGCGACTGCTTCCTCTCCTATTCACCCAGCAGTAATTGTGGCTCAGTGGCTTCTGGAGACTTCTAGTGGGTGGGGCCAGGTCACTGATGAGAGGTTTGGGAATTAACAGAGGCTCTGTTTACTGCAGTGAGGATTCTGGCACAAACCACAATAGATGGCCTGAATAAATCTGTGTCATTATGTGAGAGAGGCTGGACCATCCCCTGGTGAAACCAGCGAGTGCCCAGGGACTGCGCTTCTAAAACCGGCCCCAATCTCCCCCACCAACCCCCGACACTCCAACCCTTCCGACAACAACAGCACTATTCTTGCACACACACACAAGGAGACATACTCTCTCTCAAGCTCTACCGAGGGATTCTCTCTGTTTACTCCACAGCCTATCAGAGAAGACACAGCAAACCTGGTCCAGTAGAATCTCTTCACCTGAGCATTTGTGCAGAGCAACAAATGTAACGAACTGATTAGGACCAGCCCAGGGCTGCTAAACATCTTAAAACCCCCTGCACAATGATTCAGTTGTCCCTGGACATAGGCCTGAAAAATACCTAAGACCATAAGGTTCTGATGAACATTAGACAAATATATATAATTTGTCTTTTGGCTGCACCACTGCTAACAAGTCAATTTGAAAGACTTTTCAACTTCCTTTATTTTAACTTTCTAAAAATGTTCAGACTCTTGTAGGTCATCCACAGACAGGCACACAGAAGTGATGAGTAATTGTTTTTTTTTCACCATGTATTTATGACTATATCTATATCTATATACTGTATCTGTAAATGAAGTTATGTCTGTAAGGTGGTCCCAGCAGAAAAGTGAAACTTTGTAACACACATTATTATTCTTCCATTCAGCACCAACCTGAACTGAATTTAAACTTCAACATTTCACACTCTGAAATGCCCTCTCTATTTCAGACACAATATTCATCCTCCATAAATTCACTCAACACACTCAACACTGAGATTTGCACCTCAGACCTCACACCCCATGCATCTAATCTGCAGAGGGTTTGGTACATTAAACCACAGCCTGGACACCAAGCCAAGGTGTTCCACTGCAGTCTGACACATTCTGCTGCTGCTGTTCCTCTAATAGACATCTCAACAGGAGTCGTTGGAATGAATTACATTTTGAATTTATAGGTCAAACAGAATATTAGCCATGCAGGAGCAATTAACCAAAGGCACTTGGGAAAGGTAAAATAGAAATGCAAGCTGTAACAACAACAAGTCTTGGCATACAGAAAACCTTCCACATCCACCAACAGGACTAACAATTAATATATTCAGTTATTTATTAAGACACAGCTCTTTGGGGATCAATTTCCCGACGGGAAGATTTAATTTATTGTTCTGCAATTTCCCAGCCTGGGATCAATGGAAGTACATATATCTAAAGTAGAAATTTACTAGGCGAGCCGATTATGCAAAGAAAACCCATTAGAACATTTTGATGCATCATTTTCACTTTTTTCACTGGTCTGCTTCACCCACAGAATGGAACAAACTCACTGTGCAATTAAAATAAATTACTGTTTATTCAAAAGTTGAAAATTCAAAACTTTTAACTCTGTGACTTGGTCTACTGTTAGCTGTACAAGGACCGTCACATCTGAGGTCTTATCGAAGCTGCTGGTAGTAAGGTAAAAAAAACAACAACTTTCAGCTCCACCAACCCTACAACATCTTATCTTCCATCAACTTTGATAATATTTAAATATAATAATGTAATGTATGTGTTTACGTCTTGAGACAGTGCTTAGTATTTTAATTAAATTGTGTATCAGAAGAAGGTGAAAACAGCTCCCAATTCCCAACTTAGACTGCCTGTATAGTGTTGATCAATTCCTAAACCACCTGTCTTTCTTAATTATATGTATCTCCCAGTTAGCTGATTCAATTAGCAACACTGAAAAGTTCTCTCTCTTTTCAGTATTAAAGAAGGTGCAAGTGACATTTGAAAAACAGTATCCACTGGAATATTGTCACAGCTGTCACTTTGTTCTGATGCCAATGCTGATACATCAGACAATAATATAGAACTTCCGCCACATGTTACACTTTTTACTTTATTTTACAGCGGTGGAACCAGCTCACCATGGTTTGAAAAGAATAATAAATTATTGATGTAAAAAGAAAATGCATTTTAATTACTTAATTACTTCAGTCAAAATGCTATTCTAGTTGTATTCTCTTATCTCTCTTATTATAAAAGGACAAAAGATGTCATTTTAATATTTATTTTCTTTTGTTGCACATTAACTGTAGGCCACACCTCAAGCACACACACACACACACACACACACACACACGTCATTAATCGCTGCTGCACATCAGCTCTGTCACTTAGCAGCTGTATTAGCCATTAGGCCAGTGCTACTTACCCTGTTAGGACCACCACAAAGTCCATTACATTCCAGCCATTACGTAGGTAGGAGCCTTTGTGAAAGGCAAAGCCCAGGGCGATGATTTTGATACCAGCCTCAAAACAAAATATTCCAATAAAGTAGGGCTCTGTGTCATCCTGCCAGGAGGAGGAAAAGAAAAAAAGAGCACAGTGAGGAGGATTCATAAAAAGTCATAAAAGCTCCATGTGTTTGTGTGTTGGCCATGCTGTTGTTGTGAGCTCATCTGATCAATACTGTGAAACTGTATCTTTCAGACATTTATTGTCATCCACGTTTTTAATAGGTAATCAATAGTAAGATCACATTTAGAGGAAAACAGTTTGCCAGTGGCGCACAAGTTAGGGGATACACATGAGTAGACACAGCTAAGATCATCCAATGAAGCCACAGTCTAGCTAAGGTCTACAATATAATAATAATACAAAAATATTCTTAAAAAAAGTTGTCTATTCTTTAATATTACATATTTTTAAAAAGCACACTGGTCTGTATGCATATTATTTAATATTGAAATACATTTCATTTTTAATACTTGAACTTTTTAAAAAAAAATTGATTTAAATTCGGGTTTTGATAAAAGACTGATGAATCTCTCATGTTAATGTCTGTTGTAACCCAGCTGTAAGACTGTACGTCTTCAGATTCCCTCAGAAATCGTAAGGAGACTCATCATAAATAAACTGCAGGGCTAAGCTGTGAGACTGTGCAGAGCAGCCAGACATACTTGACGACACCTCTCATCAGTTCACATCAGCACCAACTCTTTGGTTCACAGTATCTGTCAGACAATGTTACATTAGGCATGTTGTAGAAAGAGAATCAATGACAGATCAATGGAAGCCAGCTGCTCTGGGACCTCAGGAGTGACATTTGATTCTCTAACCCACCCTGCATCCACATCACCACCAGCACCATCACAGTCATCAGCTGTTTTTTTTTGTACAGAAAGGTTCTTTAATGCTAACATCTAACTAGAGAACTAGGGCAGAGGGGAGCACAGCAGGGGGGAGACCGGGCGTGACAGTACACAGTGAAGATGAAAGGCAGCTCTGTAGGGTTCTGCTCCACCTACAGCATTGTCAGTGAGGAGAGTTAAAAAGAAAAATGACATTGAATATAATAATAATATCTGGTGTAACACAGATGTACATCGTTGTCAAAACATACATGTTCCCTCACAGCAAAAGCCCAAAGTAAAAAATGTAGTTCAGCAATTTAACAGATGGCTCAACTAACAAAAAAAAAACTGCTAAAGGCTCAAGTTGTTGCAGGAATATATTTAACATTTACAACAGTCAAAAATAATCTGATTTAAAGTCACAGCACAACGGTGTACAGTAGTTGATCCTCAGTTTCCCTCAGTTGAATCAAATTTTGTTAATTCAATTCCTGAAATTCTTCAGATTTGGAGTAGTGTAATTTACACTGGGGGCACTTGTGGACCACATGATGATTTTAAAATGCTGATTGTCTCTTTCAGTGGTTTTATTGGTGAAAACATGCAGATTATGAACTTCACCTTAATGCAGAAAACTAAGGATCACAAAGTCAGGGAAGAAGTTTAGAGGCTTAGATATCACCAGTGTGGGATCAATGAAGCTCAGTCTAATAGTAACGTGTAAAAAAATCTGTTTACTTTGAAAAAAAGTAAAATAGTGTAACACTCACCAAACGCTCAGACATAGGCGTCTTGTCCAAAGCTGGAAGGTGTTGCTCCAAAGCCAGCACGATGCAGTTTGCTATGATAGTGGCCAGGATCATGTACTCAAATGGAGTAAGATGTTAAGGAAATTATTTGCAATAGATATTCAAAGGTTAAACCACAAAAAAAACCTACAACAAAACAAATCAGTAGAATGTTTGTTTCATTAAAAGCAGTTCTATAATTTCAGCTTTCCAACTGTGAAATCATTCTACTTATTTTGCTTTTCCTAATCACAGCAAATGAAATACTGTGACAATTTTTTTTCTTGCTGTTAAAAACTATATATATTTGAATCAAAAACATTTTACCTTCTGCAATCAAGCAATCAGGAAATAAAAACTTAGGAAAGGAAAACACAGAACAGGTGATTTGGGCATTTTAAACCAAAAAGACACAACACAGAGTCTCTCTGAATTATTAGAGCAGCGACAATAAAACTTTGACAGCGAATACTATTTTTGCCTGGCACAGGCAGCAGTGTTAAATGTCTGTTTTATGCGTGTATTAAAAATGACACCTTTGATCACACTAAAAGACTTTAAACAAAGAGAAGAGAGGATAAGGCTGGAACTGAAATACATTTTAACTGGGCTCAGTCTGGGCACTTGACAATTGACAGACTCAATCCAGTCGGAACAGCATGTGTGCATATTAAATATCTGCTCTATGAATGTTCTGCTGGCTTATTCTCAGTGTTCATAACAAGAGACTATTACACAAGAATTTAAAGGTGCAATATTCAATTGAATTCAATTGGAAAATATGCAACACCTACGTAGTGTTAAACAAGGTGGTATAGACAGGGGGTAACACCCATGCTGATGAGCACAGCACTCTGACCCATGAGACAAATAATCTAAACACACCTCATACTATCACACTTCTAAAAATTTGAACTATCCTTTTAATGGTGTGCATTCTATGCACTCAATCTCCAATCATTCAGATAGACAGGATGGGACAAATTATCTCTGTTCTCAGGTCAATTCAAATAATTACCTCATCATTTTCCAATCCTCCTCCTGCACTGAGCAGACTGACAGGAGAGGAGAGCAGTTTCTGGTTACTTCAGGAAATCATACACAGATTTGTACAGATAATTGGGCATCTCTCTTCCCTGCAGTGACTGCTGCTGGGTCATTAACACGACCACTTCACCATCACCCTTTCAGTCTGGAGCACTACGGCTCCTCCAGGGAGGAGGAGGAAGGGGCGGAGAGGGGGAGGATTATCCAGTGAACTCCAGCTGCTTAGGGCCACAATAGATCATCCTGTATAGCTGCTGTGATTGCTCTGTTTTGGGAAATGCAGCTGGGTGATGCAGTACAACATCAAAGAATGATAAATGGTTCTTCAGCAGCAGAGGTAATCACCCACAGACTAATGCAACAAAGGTTATTACACAACTTAATGTGAATTAATAGCAAAGTGTTTTACACAGACTTTTTCTGTAAAAAAAAAAAAAAGTATCTCAGTCCACAGCAGCGAGAGGTTATTTCATCTCTAAGTGGATGCAGAGAAAAACTCAAGTTTCGTCCGCGCTCACATAATCACTAACCCTCACTGCAAAATAAATCAATTACACTAAATGGACGAGCAACCAATTCCAAAATGCTTCCTGCTGCATTGAACAGCTAAGGCTTGTTTGTTTGGCGTCACACCCATGCAGAGCAGACTGCAGCCGCCTCCACACTGCTGAGGCCATCCAGCCCGCTGGAACTTCAGGACCATGGACAGCACAACTACTCTCTCAGTGAGAGTAGACTTTGTAAAATGGTGTAGTGAAAGGAACAAGATCAAAGAATCAAATATGACTTTTGATAAATGGTTCCCCCCCATCACTTTAGGAACATAAATGGACAATGTCCTCTGTCTGCATTTTCTTGTTTCTCTGTTTATTTAAATGGCATTAAACGTATCATAGAAATAGTATCAGCAGGTGGCAGTAATTCATCCGGAAAAAACCCAAGAACCCAAGGTTTTTAAGGCTAAATGTATGACTTGATCTTGTAGACTTACTGGGGAATTGCACCTGCATTCACGGCACCTTTTCCAGGGCCTAGGCAAGAGCAAGTTTATTTCCACAAAAAATAGACAAGGTCTGTATCAAATTTGACTTTTGTTCTTTACAGATCCAAATGAACACTTTTACATGTACACTTGAAGTCAATATTAATTGAATATATCAGTTTCTCAATGATAAAATTGTTACATTTTTGGAGTAAAGACATTAAACTGGACAAATACTGTATTTAGTACCTGTTTTAGGTGAATATTTTTTAGGGCTCTTCGTTTTAAAACCGTTTGTTTTGTGCATCCTTCAGAGAAGTCCACACAGGTTAATCTGAAACCCAAGATGGGCCAATCATCATCACATATTTAAATTCACTTGGCCTACATTTGGCACAGAATCACTTTGATTGTCAACTCCTGTTCATGTTATGTGCATCCTGAGCTAGCCATGACACTGTGACTGTCTATCAGTAATCGACTAAATTTAGGACGATAGCACAGGTGTTGGCATTTTCCATAATGTTCAAATTAGCTGCCAGAATTAATGTTAAAATAGAAGGTACAAGTACAATATAGCCTTTATAAAAATGGACTTAACGACGTCCATGACAAAAATAAAAAAACAACACCAACCCTTTATATAACCTCACCACCATGCATGTTTTAATCCTACAAAAAATCCTTAAACGTCATGATTTTGTAATTTGTTATTTAGGCAATTCTTGCTCACTCTACCTCTTGATTGGATTGCTTTTGGCTGGTTATGTATCAGTGTACTGTAGGGTTAAGGATATGGCCATTCAGTGATCTTTTTGGCATATTTCCGTATGATGTTGTCCTCGCTGAAGATGAACAGAGAGCGGTTGACAGTGAGGCAGCTCTGTTTGACAGGAATGGGGTTGTAGATGGCCATGGTCCGGGCTCTCTGGGCCATCGTCTGCTTGTACATTCTCTGAACCCCCGGTGCCCCCTGCTGCCGGGTGGCCCCTCGGGCCGGGCCCGAGGCACAGCTGCCTCCATAACGGCTGGACAGTTCGTCTTCGAAGCGAGCCATTAAGAGAAAGCAGAGAAGTCTAGGCTGCTGATGCTGATGTTGCTGCTGTTGCTGCTGATGCTGCTGCTGAAACCAAAACTGGGCAGACAGTAAATGAGGAAGAAGCATCACAACAACACGCAGCGTGGCTCTGTGGTCCAGTTCATTAGGCGGCGAGGAGCGTCCACCGAGTCCAGCATTCACCAAAGAACATCAGTGTGTTATCTCCTGGACCCTGGTGCCTCCTCCACAGCTCTCAGCTGCTCCCACATTCAATAGTGGCTCAAAGTTTGGCTGAGCAGCTCCCATGATGCAACATCATTGTTTTCATGGGTGTTTGTGCTCCGGCTGTGGCGGTGCCGCTCCTCAGACACACTCCACGACACACACACACACTAAAAGGAGTCAGCAGCGGCGCCACAAGTCCATGCTACAGCAGTAAGACCCCACAAAAAAGATTCCACTGAGGAGAAAAATGGCACTTTAACACACAAGGAAAGAAAATGAGAGAAAGGGAGGAAGACGCCTCAGGAAACGATGCCAGCCGTCAGTGCCGGGACTCAGCCCTGATTTTCCCTTCCAAAAAAGACAGAGAAGAAAAGGAAAACGTCCAGAGGCGACACCATGACTGTGCTCTGCTCTGCTCAACAGCTGACACACTGCGCTGCTCCACACGCCGCTGCCGCCGCTGTCACGGCTGGTGTCTGCGCTGGCAGAACCCGGAGAATGAGAGGAGTCACTGACGGTTTGACTGGGTGCTGCGTTTCCCTGAACTCACTGCTAATGTGCGTGAGGGCGCGTCACTGTGCACATCATCTGCGAGTGTGTGTGTGTGTGTGTGTGTAAACAGCACTTTTCCCTCATCCACAGTGCAAAGTACACGTGCACACGCACGCCGCACCCACGTGACAGACAAGACGCCAGTCGGTGGCTCCACCTGGCCCGGCCCTGTCTCCATAGCAACAGGGAGGACCGCCTTATCAGTGGGAAAGAAAGACAGAAGAAAGCAGGAAAAAGTAAAATGGAAAAAAATCTAAAGAAGAATAAGGCAGAAAAACTAAGAAAAAGGAAACGTAGGAGAAATTGAGAATGTTAGAACGACCTGCATATTAAACAGAACTTGGTCTTTCTCCTGTCTTCCCTAATCTGAATTACAATAGATTGTCCATTTACAGTCTTGACACCCAAATTCATCATTATAACCCTTTCTGTCTTCCTTTATTACTGCTATCACTATAAAGCTACAGGTATCAACTGAATTTGTTAAAGATTAAAAAAAATATCCCTTTTGTAAACCAAGATGCTTATTATAGTACAAGTACACTTCAGTATATATAACTTAACTCTAAGCAGTGGAGACATTCATTTATTCAACCTAAATTAGAGATTTTCTCTGAAAACAAACTTATTAAAAATGTGACCAAATGACTTAAAAAAACTATTTATTAGAACTGTAAAAACATTTAGACAAAAATAGCATTTTTTCTAAAATATCAGTACAACATGTTCTGACAAAGGACAATTGAGAAACTAAAATCAATAATAAAGGACAGGGTTAGCTTAGTGGTTACAGTATATGTACATACACAGTATTATTGAACAGAAACCTTCAGAAACAACGTTCTCAACAAGCTCAAACTCACTTAGCAAAGCAAATAGTTCCTATGATGTGTCAGCTGGCTTAGAAGGCTTTTTATTTTTTCATTAAGTCAAATCTGCCCTGATTCATCAGGTACAACTGTTGATACATGGCTGTAGGTGGTGTCTGCATGGATAGTGCAAGATATAAAGTGACACAAAGGTCACTTCACACACACATGAAAAAAAAAGTATCTTTACAGTGATTTAATGTTTGGACACAGAGAAGTGGTAGTGTTGAATCGTAAAAATGAACAGAGTCAGAGGATGTCAGCTGACGAAATAGTCCCCTGAAGACAAAGGACAGGCCGCACACATTTAACAGCACATCTGGGTGCATTCACACCTGTCTGTAATCTTCTCAGGGGATTACTCAGGAGTTTGTATGCTAGCAGCTGAGTGACGACACTTCAGAGAACCACACTGGCAGCTGAAGTACTTGCTCTTCACCTTCCAGTAATGATCACCATAGTCAAACCTGAGGAAAATCCAGATCGATTACCTACTGAAACACAGGAAATTTGAGCAAACGCAGTTTATCCCAGCACTCACCCTAACTGGTCTCCAGATTTGATGGGTCTGCTGGAGAAGAAGGCTATCCTGGGGAAGCGCAAGTCCTGGTGCATGGTGAACACCCTCACAGCCAGAATGTTGGGCTCACACAGGTGGTTGATGAATCGGCCGATGTTGCCGTAAAGCCTGCCATCAATACAGTGAACATCCCCCACCTGCAACGATGGCAGCCCCACAAGGGTCAGTCACAGCATGTTAATGAAGGTAAAATTACTCTGAAAGTGCTTCTTGAAAATTTAATATCAGTTTGTTATTTCACTGTTCAGTGCCAAGTTTCTAGGCCTAATTTTATATTCTTTACTATGAGGTTTCAGAAGCTTGACTTTCTACTCAAATACAATTTGTGTTCTTCATCCATGTAATGTGAATTTATCAGGTTCAAAGTGCTGATGTGTTGTTGAATTTAAAAAAAAAAATCTTTCCAAATTATTTTCTATTAAATATAAACACAGCATAACATTTACTAGATTAAATGTATATTTTACAAATGTATTTTACTCTTCTGTTTAATCATAGAAGGCAATTACCTTACACAAGTAACCACAATCTCACCATCAACTTGACTCTAACAGATGTTGATATTAGTGTATTCAAAAGCATAAAGAAAAACCTTAACACATTCCACAAGTGCCTTGCAATTGTCTCCATTCTAGTTGTGCATTAACTAACCAACTAAGTGATTTGAAACAATTTGCAGTGTTTGTCACATCTCCATTTTAAAAGCTTTCCCCTCAGCATTTCCTCTGTTTTTCTCTTTATCTTCATCTTTCTGCACTGCTCACTGGGAAAAAATACCATTTATGGTCAGGAGGCTGTCACATCCTCACTCTCCACTGAGTGAGAATGATGGGGCAGAATGAACAAATACACAGACTGGGGTTTTTAACAGCATTCTTCAGGAGAACAAATGGCTGCCGAAGACCCAAACCTGAGTCATTACTTCTGCAAATGGTCTAACAATCATCATCACATCAACCACAGAGTGCAAACATTATGCACTCATAAGGGTGTAGATGAGCAACTCTGCAGCTCCACCTCTTGACCAAATGGGAGAGTTTTTTTAAATGCAGTAATTCACCTTATCATCCAAGGTGAAGAGAAAAGAGTCGTTCTCTCTTTTGTCAGCCTCTGCATCACTGATGACCTCTCCGACGTACCTGTGGAAGGACACAGTCCACAGTAGAGCAGCTGATCAACATTTCAACTTCACTTTAACACTAATTTGCGATAATTCCTTAGAACCCGCGCTTACTCGCAAATGAACGTTCCTTGTGGGATATCCTGCATGGCTCTCACGCCCCAGCCCATTGTCTGCGTCCTGTAGAGCTGCAGCCGGACCCTGGAAATAACAAACAGCAACAATTGAGCTTATTTAATCCGACTCCTCAGAAAGAGGCAGATGATTTCACAGGAACATTAAGACAACAGATCGCATTGATTTTATTCCCATAAACACACTGTTACAAGAGGAAAAAAACAATTCCAGGTAATTCTTTTTCCTGGAAGAGAGAATTGATTCCCCGATTAAACCACTTTGCCAGACAAAGACTGTGAGGATGGGTGTATCTGTCCCATCTCTGTATCATCCATCACAACACTACTGACCAAAATACAGTATGTACAGTATTTTGTTTTTCAGGTTTGTTATAAATTCAAACGGTAATTATTGATCTAGAAAGTTTTTGGCAACCTTCATCTAAATCTGTACATTTTAAAGTTTTTTTACAGCCATGTATATTCTTCTCCTTCTGTGTTCAATGTCAACAGAGACGTTACCTGATTCCATTCTGCACCACTCGGTTCCTGCAGGTCCTCCAGCAGGAGCAGACGTGGTTGCACTCAAACAGTACTGGGGGCTCTCGCTGACAGAAGTCAAGAGGTAGACGACCCTCCTGCATTCATGGGTAAACACAAAAGAAGATGAATATTTTTAACAAGCCGCTGAAGCCTGTAGAGTTAGCTTGGACATTTCTCCAAAGGTTGGTCTTTAAATCAAACAAGGTCAGGAAGAGATTATCCACATCATCTAAGCTATAAGTGATTTCTGGGTTGAACTTTCTGGCCAAGGTTCTGGTGTGGGTTTACTAAACAAGTGTATCCCAACTTTTTAAAACTAAGATATTGGTGTGAATCTTTCTTCCATTCCTGAAAATATATCAACGTTGTGTTCAGCTGAACAAGCCCAGGTTTCACATTGAGCAAATTGTGAGTAAACTGAATTTACTGTAAACTGAATTGTGAGTAAACGGAATGGTCATTTTACGTATTTATATTCCATATACATATTTCTGACAGTAGTGCACTGTGGAATTTTTATATTGTCAAATATGTGTCATAGCTCAAAAAAGGGTCTGAAACAATGCACCAGACCTATCAAAAAATGAAACTTAAAAACTGAGAGACATTTGCAGACTTTAAGTATAATCTCTCCCCTAAAGGTTTAGTTGACTGAACTGGTTGGAATGAGACAGTAACTGATTTCAGAGTTAAATCACCAATGCATGAAAAAGAAAGAAAAAAGAGTGGTTTGGTTTGGTTATCCAATGGGTTGTGTGCATGTGCGTCTGTGTGTGTGTGTCTGTGTGTGTGTGTGAGCACTTACACTATCATACCAACACTGAAGACTGAGCTGACCACACACACAGTTGCTGGATGAGCAGTTGTCTTTGCAGCTACAGTGCTGCATGACAAAAGGTCAGGTAATATGTTAGAATTGCACATTGATGCTGATGGGGTGAGATATCAACAGAAGTTGTACTGCACAGAGGAACGTGGTAACTGTGTACCACAAAAAAACTACACAGAGAGCTGGTGTCACCTGTAGGTGGGTGATGTCCTTGTTTATGTTGACTGGGGATGTGACACAGTTGTCTGGTATGTATTTAAAGTTTTCTGGACATGGCTCACTGTCAACACCATTGACACAGGTAATAGGAACAGCTTCGTATCCTCGGGAAATGTCCCTTCAACAAGAAATGAACACCCTGAAGTCTGGTGTAACACGTGCATGTATTACAGTAAAGTAGATACAACTGTCCAAATGAAATACTGGTAAAATAGCTGATTGAGAAAAGGAACACACAAACCAAAAGTAGCGTTAAGTCTTATAGGATGTTGTCTGAGATTCTAAGACAAACAACACAGCATCACAGCCTACCTGCTGAGGACTCTCTCTCCACCACAGTCTCTGACTCTCCTGGCTTCTGTCAATTTCTTATTGGTGTTGAGGGCCGTCCACACACCAGAGCCGTAGACACAACACTCTAGAGCTGTGTCTCCTTCTTTATTTTTCTCCGTGACGTTTGCTCCGCGGGACAAAAGCAGCCTGTGGGTAACAGAGTTCAGAATATATTTAATTTGGTAATGCAAACGTGACTATGTGTGAATTGTGTTTCAGCACCATACACTCACATTACACACTCAAGATGGTTCTCTCTGGCCGCAACATGAAGCGGAGTGTCACCATGAACATTGACAGCATTCAGGTCACACTGGGCCTCCAGCAGAGCCTGGGCCACATCATCACAGCCCGACAGAGCCGCCCAGTGAAGGCAGACGTTCTCCTCCTGCTCAGGGTGGAGAGTGGAGGTCAGCACTCACAGGAGATTCAACTTCAAGGATACAATCTCCGTGGAATGTATATTTTCAAAACATGGTACATTTTGAACCTACGTTTTTGTAATGTAAAATCAGAGCTTTAACTTACCATACAATATCCTCAGTTACAACTTAAAACTATTGATAAAATGTTGAACAATTTAAAAATATACAAAAATATGACCAGTTTACCTAAATTGTGGAGGTTTTGAGTTCCATTAAAATATTTTCACTACATTTTGATCCAAGTATCTCAAATTTTGTGACCACAAGACTTTAAATGCATGGAAGTGCTGATTAATTTTCTTTAAAGTTTAGAATTTGGGACATTTTCAACAGTCACCAAGACACCATGGTTAATTTATGAGGCAATCTGTCCAAATGTTGTAAAAGACCAAACTTTGGACATTATAAAAAGTTCATGAAACCTGTGAATAATACATAATGCTCATAATAACAATAATTTCAAAAGAATACATTTGAAACTTTAATCATCAGTCTATGAAGATTCTCAGTCATCCAGGTCATGGTCAAGGTTTAAGGGTTCCGTTAGGCAACCAGACATGAAATTTCCCAAAGAAGACGTTTCACCTCTTATCCAAGAGGCATCTTCAGTTCTAACAGCAAATATATACTTGCTTGCTGTACTCCCCACCACCAGTTAGAACTGAAGAAGCCTCTTGGATAAGAGGTGAAATGTCTTCTTTGAGAAACCCCACATCCAGTTGCCTAACAGAACTCTTCAACCTTTAATCATCAGTAAAGAGAAATTTTGCATTGAAGCAACTGTAAATTTTAAAATCAATTGAATGCTGAGGTGAATAATCTCAACAACAGTTGTAGTAGAAGTTGTACTCACCTTGTCTCTGATGTTAACATCTGCTCCTTTAGCCAGCAGCAGATATACTACCTCCTTGTGCTTATACTCGATGGACCATGTGATGGGAGTCCATCCCCCATCATCCTGCCAAGACGCCAATGGCAAACATTAGCACTGCTCATTCCCTTAGCTTTGTCTCTTAGCAGCAGTTAGTCAAGTAAGTGCTGATGAATGGTCTTTACCTGACAGTTGATGTGTTTGGATGCTTTGGAGACAAGATGATGAACTATGTCAAAATGCCCCACTTTAGCAGCCAGGTGCAGGCAAGTGAAACCCATGATATCCTGAGATGACAACATGATTTGCTTTCAACACTACACTGCATTTGTTTGTTGGCACGGTTGGGTTATTTAAAAAATGAAACCCCACTCTTGAAAACAAGAAATTCCCACTAAACTCTTAAGAAAAAAACTGAATAGTAGTTGAATGATGATGATGAAGTAGCAGAATTGTACAGAAGGTGACACCCGGCTGACAGGATAAATGAACCAACAGATACCGATCCCAAGTGTTCACACATAACTTCAAATTGATTATGATTAAAATTTTAATATTGCAAATGCTACACCTTAATAAATTAAAATATTTTATTTAATTAAGCTTCCAATATGATCAGATCAGACAGATTTAAGTACAATACATTTTTTAAATAAGCATATTCATAGCAAATGGGACAATGTGAGGAAGAAAGCAGCTTTGTGCGTGTGAAGAGTGAGTGACTCACCCTGTGGCTGACGGCTGCTCCTGCTCTCAGCAGATACTTCACTGTGTCCAGATGGTTGTTTTCACAGGCCACCATCAATGGTGTTTTCTGCTGGTCGTCAAACATGTCCAGGTTGGCTCCAGCCTAAACACACACATAAACATAGCCACATTTTGTGGCAGATCATGTAACGTGTCTGTGAATATTTGGCCATCAGAATTATACTTTCTTTTTCATTAAATTACTTGAGAAACTACTAGAAAAGAAACACAAATATTCAGATAGATGTTGAAATATGAAAAATGCCTTATACACTGGTTGAACTTAATTACCTGAGAATATACTGCATATCTTTTGTCCATCAATTAGCTTATTCTTATTTTTCATATTTTAGGAAACAAATAATACATATATGCCCAGTAGTGTGTTGCAGAGTATATCTTACAACACAACAGTATGAACCATGTAATATTTATACCAGATTATTTTTGAAAACATATCTTGTGAGTTGGACAGGAACATGGTTCTGTGTCAGTCTCCTCACCTGAACCAGCATGTGGCAGATCTCCTGATGACCCTCAGCAGCCGCTGCATGAAGTGGTGTACGTTTGCTTGTGCACTCCAAATAGTTTGGGTCTTTCCCATCCACTTTAATAAATAGGGATGATAAATAAGTGTGAACATACATTTACCAAAGGGATCTCCAGAGGGATTAATAAAGTGCTATCTATCTATCTATCTATCTATCTATCTATCTACATACAGTACCTATGTTACAAATCTGTATAAACAAAGACAACTCCTTTGTACTAAAATGGAGTTTTGGATAAATGCTTGTTTGTTTTTATTTTTATAATTTAGATCGTTTAACTACAGCTATAATTGCCATTTAATATATTAAGTATAAAGAATTGTGCAGGTGAAAATGCTCACCTAAAAGATGAATGACCTTCTGCAGCTCTCCTTGTTTAGCAGAGATGTACAGCTGTCTGGTGGGATACTTCATTTTCTTTGGTTTCAGGCTACAAATAAGAGTGATATCAGCATCAGGGAGTTATGATTAAGCTGGCGCGCCTCAGCTGTTAGACTGATGTCATTTTCCTCCAGGTTAACCTTACTTCTCATCATCCAGTGCTGTAAGGATGCTCTCCAGGGACTCTTTAGGTCTGTCTGCAGGAGATGCAGCCTCACCTCTTAATCTGAAAGGAGAAAACATGCAGTGATATCTTATATTGAAGTGTAAGATGAAATTACACTAACTAAAGCTACATTCAGCCGTCTTGTGTTACCCGCTAGGACTTTCATCTCTGCTCCTCTGAGGCGTGCAGGTCTTTTTAGCCCGAAGTATTTGTGGAACTGCAGGTGTGGTTGATGCCGAGGGCAGCGTGGCCACAGTGGGCTGCGCTGGAAGTGACAGTCTGGGTTTGGACCTGGGTACAGAAGGAGACTGTTCGGCCTTAGGCACTGTGACCTCCTTCGCCCCGCTGGAATCCTCACCACAGTGTGGGCAATATCTGCAGTCCTTCAAGAGGGAGGCACAGTTGCGATGAAAGCGATGGGAAATGCTGCCATATGGCCGGCACTCCATGAAAGTGCCCTGTTGTAAAGAGACAAAAACGGCATCTTATTCATTCATCTGTAACTGCTTGATTCACTGTGGGTGGAGCCATTCCAATCACACACACATTCACCTTGTCCTAGGGTGAATTTATAGTCCATCTACAGTGTACACGGAGAAAACCTATGCAGGCAAACTCCAAACAGAAAGATCTCTGGATATGTTCAGGGATCGAACCTATGATGTTCTGGTTGTACGACAGGAGCGAACACTAACTACAGAAATAATGAAAAAGTTAGTGATTGTCTTAGGTGCTGTTGCTGTTAATATAAGTCAATACAAAATAGTCTAACAAAAGACTAAAAGGATGTACTTAATTCATTTGTTTATTAGAATATGTAGATTTGATGTGATCCACCTTTCACCAAATATATTTTGTTAGCAGTATAAGTAATAGTTAAATGGAGGATGTGACCAAAGTATCTTTGTTACTTTGTTCTCCTCACCATCCTGCAGAAGAGTCCACAGCCGGGGCAGCACTGGTGCTTGACCATTCCAGCCCGATGGTCCTCACACAGAACCATTAGATGAACAGTGTTGGAAGGCCGCATCATTTCCTGCTTTGTCACTCGCTTCTGACAGCGACTCACCTGAGGGTAGTTAAACAAGTGGGCATTCAAAGATGTAACAGTCCAGCAAGAGTAAAGTAGGGGTTTTTAGTGAAGCCTTTACTTTCCTATGAAAGTGAATTAAAATATTACTTTTGTAAGAGGGAGCCCTTAAGAAAAAGAAAACACTGAGCTACTAAACACTGAGCCATCCAGCAAAGTCACCCTTTCCAATTGTTTTAAAAACAACTGTCTTGTAATTATAATTATAATTTATAGTATTCTTGCAGTGTGCTTATATGTGCAGATGAACTCTACCATTCCATCCACACTTTCAGTGGCCATGCAGGCCTGTTCCTTGGGGGCCAGGCTGCCTCCACAGTGAGGAGTCTCCATGCGACAGCAGCACAGAGGTAACTCCTCAGTCGGATCCGACTCTGTTTCATCACATTCTGCTGCTACACCAGCAAAACAAAAACATACAGATGTTAAATCAAGGAAGACACTTTAAAAGACACAATGTGTATTTACACCTAAATGACAGACTATTCAAATTGTTTAATTACCAGAGAGTGGAGGCAAAAGAAGCTTCTCCTGTGCTTTCAGATCCAGACATTCCAACGCCAATTCTGTGTATTCAACATGGCTGCAATCGCCTGGTTGTGCCTCCACCTGGGAATCACTTTTGAGCAATTTCTGTTCACTGACCACTGGGGTATCTGGAGCAGTTGCTGTTTTTAATTCTGCTGCAGCTTCAGTCTTCTCCACACTGGCTCCTAAATCTTCTTTCTGAATCAAAAGTATTAATGATGGTATAAAAGTAAGAAATAAGAGCTGCTGTCAATTCTGAGTCCTTACTTAGATAATTATATGTCAGATAAGATATTAGCTAATACTATTAGATGACCATTAGTCAGTGTGCCTGAGTTAATGGCAGCTGACAGAAATGAACATCTTCACCTACCTTTTCCTGCGATTTAAGCACCTTGGGCTTCTTTTTGGGGACTAGATTATACAGTCCCATCTTCCTCCTCTTCCTCTTTGCAGCTACAGAACACAAAATGTTTTTTGAAAGAAGAAAATGCTACAATAATACATCTGACTAAAAAAGTTTACAAATGTAGATCACTGACCTGACTGAGGTTTGGAGGAGGATGAGATTTTTTTCTCTTTGTCTTTGTTTTTGAAGCTGTGTTCAGGCTCTGTATTGACAGTCTGCACGGTTTTGCTCACAGACTTTTACAAAGAAAACAAGAAATTATTTATAAACTAAATCAGAAAGAAAAGATTGGTAATTACAGTGAAATTCGCATGTATTACATTAATTTCAAATGTACTGCATTATAATAATTGTGATGTGATTATTTGAAATATTTGCTATAGTGTGAATTGGCAAATGGAACATAGACCCATTAGGTGGCAGTCGTGCAACTGAAAGTGTGCAGCGCTGTTATTAAAAGCAATACAAAAAAGAGGAAAAATATGGGTAAGAAGCAAGATTAACCTGGAGAAAATGCTCAGCGGTGCATGGAATGCTTTGAATCACTAAATAAAACATCACATTATCACAACACCAACGCATCACAGCTTTGAACTCTTACGATATCTAGTATGTTTACCTTGACAACCAGGGAACTTGGATGTGCTTTTTCGCCTGCTACATCATGTGACAATGCTAAACTGGGAGTTGGTTCTCTGGAGATTTCACCAGCAGAGGCAGTTGCAGCAGAAGTTACAGCAGATGCCGTAGCAGTTGATGCTCTTTCTTTGATGGTTGAGCCAGTCACATGTCCAGGTAAAGACAGAAACATTCCACGAGAGGTTGTTGGCTGTTTCCCAGAGAACAGACCATTACCACCAGCTATTAGTGAGCTGTGGAAGGGTGTCATCTTAACTGTGGCTTTTGGACAAGTCGGTGTCACCTGTCCTTTTGCACCCACGGGTGTGTTGGGTCTTCTTCCTGACCCCTCACTAGTTCGACTGGGATCCATTGTTGTACTGATGAGGTTGGTCACACTGTGGAGATCCAGAGAAGCACCTGAGGAATGCAAAAAAAACCTTTTACTACCGTCTCCAAAACATATTGGAAATAACATTATCCTACAGAAAATAAGCATATTAAAATCAATAAACATTACGAGCCTCATTTTAACGTATTATTTGCATCATAAAGTAACCGGTAAAATCAAACTAAACTTGTAACATCTTTAAAACAGAGCAATTCCATTTTAAACGAGCGAAACTAATAGTAGGAAGTAATGTCACACGATTTAAATGTGTTTTTGAGAACTTTACCGATGAAAAGGACCGTAGTTTTAGGAAGTTAATATCTCCTGCGTGGATTCCAGTTCGGGCCGAGCGAGGATGTAAATGAACAGACAGGAAGACAACACTTCCAACTTCCGCTACCACCCGTTACTATGAAGACCCGCCTTACTTAGATTCTGATTGGTTAATGAGAAGACATGGAGACTTATGATTGGTTAAATTTAGTAGCCTGCAATTTCATATTTTTTCAACTTTTGTATTTATGACCAACAATTAGTTACAGTAGTAATACAATATTTAAACATTGTTACAATCGAAATAGTTTGAGTCACAGTTGTCCATAAAGGGCTCCCCTTAAGTCATTGCTTTTTTTAATTTCTTATTAATTGGTAAGGAAAACATGGAACAGACTAAAGAACAAGAAAATACAATGTCTTAGACGTAGTCACCAATTTAGCTATCTTTTATATTTGATTTTTATAGCAAACTATGCTTATTAAATTATATAAAAATACAAAGATCAACATTATTTGCCTCTTTGAAAAGACAGCACAGATCAATAATTTGACTTAATACATGTATGTTCTTAACCTTTGAATCTTCAAACAAACTAACCATAAGGTTGTTGCAGTTTTTGAACAGCAAAGCTTTTTTCAAAGACAAAAAGCTTGTTGTTAGCTTGTTGAGTTAGTAAAATAATATTAAATCAAACAACGTGATTCTTCACCAACCTCATTTCATTAAGTCTATTTTTGTGGTATTGTGTAATGCTGAGAGTGCAGCAGGTTTTGGTCAGGGACAGTTTTATGGAACTGATAAGAGCTCTGGTGGTCTTTAAAACATGGGCGTGCAAGTGGACCAGCGAGAGACAAGGTACTGAAACCACAGGTAGGCTGAGACTCTTGTACTGTTGGACAAAAGTATGTTTTTCAGATCTTTCTTTGGTCTTTCAGTTGGTAAATTAGTACATTACACATACTGTTAGCACTCATTGGCTCTGTTATCAGTGCTATTATAACTCCTCCTTCTACAACTGATGCAATTTTCTGTTTAATCTAAGATATTGTTTTAGTTGCACCATTTTATGGCCTTTGACGTGTTTTGTACAGACAAGTGTAATGTGATGTCATGCTTTTAATGTTTTAATGTGTTTTTAACTGATCTTAATATCTTTTTATAAGCAGTCTTAACTTTCTTCACAAATATTTTATACATACATGGGTTTATGAGATTGTTTAGTTGTTTTCCTTGTGGTATCTTACTGGCCAGTTTGTGTGTTATTGAACCTTATTTCTGTCCCTAAATATCTCACGACAAATGCATATTTGTTTTTTCATGTAATCTGTTGCACATATTCAGACATTTTAAGTTGTTAACTACAGTATCTCTTCAAAAACAAGTTTAGTTTGATAGACAGAAAAGAACATGTCTTCTGTTCACACTTGTTTTATGGTCCATTCAGAACATGAGAATTTGTGCCAGGATGAGACAACAATATAGAAGACAAGCTGTTGAAATTACAGATAAAAGTAATGAATAAAAAACACATTTATTTGTACATTCATACAATTATATTCTCACATATTTATTATTTAATTTAAAAAAAATCATATTTATTTGGACAGTACTTCTAATCAGGTTTTTATGTATATTTTTTATTAATTTATTTCCAAAATATTGGTGCTTACCATGCTGTTGATTTCACTTTGTCACTCAAGTAATATTGATTTTGCCCTTCTTTTCCACTGAGTGTAATCAGGGTGGGGACAAACAGATCCAGCTGTTGAGGAGATGAAATTTCTCATTCGCCTTCAGAGACGATAATGCAATGTGTGCAAAATGCACAAATGCTCACTGAAATTAATACAACTGTGCCACATTTTTAATTGATTGCTACTGATTACTTAATATATTTTTTGTAAACCATTGCTTTGGGGTTATTTTCTAGTCAAGAGAGTCAAGAGAGTTGTACATTTTACTTGTATCCAACACATTTTCTATCTAATATATCAGTCAGTGTTGACAGCATACCTTAGATTTCACTGGTTAAGAGGTCATAGTGTCCTATCTTTCACATGGTGGTTGCTTTAAACATTCTAATACAGTAGTACTCTAATAACAAATATTCAAACTGAAAAGGGAGGCCATTTGTTTTGCCTTGTTATGCTTTTAAGGACAATCTTGAACCAACTGTAATAACGTTTTCAGTAATCAATTATATTTAAATTTATCCTGCAGCCTCTTTTGAAGCCATGGCCTCCTCTTCTTCATCCCTCCTGCTTTTCCTGTGTGGTCTGAGTTTAGCTGCTGCTCAACTCAGAGTGTTTAACCTGCGAGCCAGTGGCCTTCCCTCTGACTTGCTGGGAACCACTGATGGTTACGTCACCGTTTTCTGTGCATCAAATTCTCTTGGTAAGACGTCCGTTCGCAACAATAATGCCAATCCCTGGTGGGAGGAGGAGTTCTCCTACTTCAAGGCCCAGGAGGGTGACGTACTGAGGCTGGAGGTCCATGACAGAGATGTCCTCTTTGATGACTTGATTGGAGTTTGTCAACGTCAGATCAAAGTAGGAACCAATAGTCATGACTGCTATCTGAAGAAAGGTGGAACCCTCCATTACACCTACACCCTGGGCTGAAAACCAGACACATCGTTCTCTTAAGCTACATATAAAACCTGCATCTCTCAAATCATCTTAGTTGTTGCATCTGTTTCTGCATCAGTTTAAATGCTGTTGGTTAAAATAAAACATGTTGCAGCCAGATACATTTTTGTGTCATAATTTTTTTAATTACATTTGTGAATGATTTGGCTCTAGATTTGACATAATTAGGTCAAATGTGTCAAAAGTTTTTTCATTGGTTTATGTAACAGTTAAAAACATAATTTTTATAACTGATAAACTCTTTGAAAATGGATCAATACAAACTATAAAGGCTGTAGTTCTTAACATTTAAATTGTTTCCAATATAAATATTAGATTAAATTGTTATGCTTCTTTGCACCATAGACAGGTGTTGCCAGTGCTGGCAACAACATAAATGTCCCAGGTTGATGTTATATAACACTGAGAATGTAACAGATGTATTGTTACTGTGTGTAGGCGGAGGAAGTCAAATCTGATTAGATGTCTTTCAGCCTTTAAAACATACGGAACCAAAGACACTGTCCTGAATCACAAGTCATCAAAGCTGCAGGTAAGTCTGCAACATCTGTGACTGTTCATTTTCATTGGTGGCATTATTTGTATTATATTGTAACATTATTGTTAAACATTCTACTCTAAATAATGAAGTCAAACATGATGTGCTTAGAATTAAGATACAGTCTTAGAGTTTTCTTTAATAAAAAATGAAAATTTTCAATGATAAAAAATGAAAGCTTATGTTTTTTAATTTTCAGAATATTTAAAGTTTGTTGTTTCAGATAATTGGTTAAAAAAACATCAAACAATGGTTCATGTTTTGGAGAAGAATAACAGTTAATGAATGAAGTAAAATGTACTTGTTTTCAATGGTTATAAAGAAATCTGAGTACTGCTCAGGTAGAACTATTCAGTTTTTTTTTTCAAATCAATAACAACCTTTTTAGGTGAAACCATATGCCACTGCTACACAGCAAAACCTGAGATGACTTGTCATGCTGAATAAAACTCTATTCTTCCTGCACAGCTTCGTGTGACGCCATGACTTCCAGAGTGTGCCCCCTCCTGCTGCTGCTAGTATGCAGCCTTGCTGTGGCCAAAGCTCAACTGAAAGTGTTCAATCTGAGGGCCACTGATCTTCCCGCAGACATCTTTGGAGTCACAGACGGCTACGTGAAGGTGTCCTGCATGTCCGCAATTCTTGGTCAAACAGAGGTTCGCCATAACAGTGCAAACCCATGGTGGGATGAGCAATTCTTCTACTACGAGGCTCAGGAGAATGACATCCTGAGGCTTGAACTACATGATGAAGATGTCATCTTTGACGACCTGTTGGGAGCCTGTCAGATAAACATCAAACCAGGAACCCATGAGCATAACTGCTACCTGGAAAAAGGCGTTCTCTATTACTCCTACACTTTTACTCCATAGTAATGAAGCAAGTTCAGATGGGTGAAACCTTTAGCTCTTACTGACGTCTGTTGATGATACAACTGTTATTCTAAAGTGTAGTTCCAGCAACACCCGATTCTGATTTGTACTACAATAAACAATGGTCAAAATACCCAAAATGTTGTCAATTTCTTATTTTTTCAGTGAAATGATAAAAAGATTATTTGGTTATGATAAACTATGCCTTGATGTCTATTTACATGCCTCAAGTTCTCCTGGTAAAATGTCTATTCGCAACATTAATGCCAATCCACGGTGAGATGAGAAGGAGTTCTCCTACTACAAGGCCCAACAGGGTAATGTGCTGAGGCTGGAGGTCCATGCTTGAAGTTTGTTCTTAATACTGTCAATAAATAAATTAATTAATTAAAGAGGGGAAACTAAAGGAGAAAAAAGTAGTTATAAAGACCTATTTTGTGACATCATTTAAATCTTTATTTGATACTGCAGATTTACAATCCCTGAGAGTGGAGCAGGTTTTGAACAAAGATATTAATTTTGTAAGTTAGAGCAGGTTTGGTGGAAATGAATGAGTGAACACAAAAAACTACAGTTCCTGTTAAAACTGCAAGTCAGAGTCCACAAGTTGTCCAACAGAAGCCTGAACAGTGATGTCATCAGAAGGTTTACATTTAATATCTATTTATATCTGACCATGTCTAGTTGTTACAGCACAGTAATGTCAAGTATAGTTACAGATGATTCATTAAAATACAATATTTTCCAAACTATACGTCGCTCCGGAGTAAAAGTTGCACCAGCCAAAAAAATGCATAACGAAGAGAAGAAAAAAAAACGTATATGAGTAGCCCTGGAGGATAAGCCGCACCAGTGCCCTTTAGTGGTTGTCAGTGTGAAAAAACAAACATGTAAATTTTCAGTGGTACAGGAGTAGCAGATATTGTTACACAGCCTAAAGTGCCGTTTAGCTGCTGGCAGTGTTAAAATAGCAAATGTGAAATTATATATTTTAACATATAAGTAGCACCTGAGTATATGTCGCAATCTCAGCCAAAGGATGAAAAAACATGTGACATATAGTCCATGGAATACAATAATAACATTTTTGGATTAATATTCTCTGTTCTATTCTATTCTGAGTATGCGTTTTGGTTATGGTATTTTTTTAATTTCCATTCTGAATATTAGGTTTAGTTGTTATGTTTTTTTGCACCGTAGACAGATGTTGCCGATGTTGGCAACAACTTCATTTCGGGCTCTTTATCTCTCCTTTTTCTGAACACAAAAACAAATAGAAATGTCCCAGGTTGACCTTATATAATGCTGAGAATGGAACAGATTGTATGGTTTGGGTGTTATAGAAGGGGGGAGTCAAATTTGATTGGACGTTATTCAGCCTTTAAAACATATGGAACTGAAGACAGTGTCCTGAGAGACACATCGTCAAAGCTGTAGGTAAGACTTCAACATCTGCGACTGTTCATCTTCATTGGTGGCATTATTTGTATTATTTTATTGTAAAATATTCTACTTTAAATTATTGAGTTATTTTATTATTGTATATGTATTATAATACAATTATTAACTTAAATAAACAACTTATTTTCTGTATTAAAAATAAATCTTGTGTTTTATAATGTCAGTTTCAGAATATTAAATATTTGCTGAAAATGTCTCTAGGCAAATAAATGATATTAATAAATATAATAGGATAATCCACTTTTATAAATATAAACATTAAGTGACACATCTCTTATTTGAAATATAGCTAAATGTGTTTGCTTATTAATTTTTTGTGTTTATTTTGTCCATATGTGTTAGATAAGTTAGCTCCACTGTATAAATTAAATCAAAACTTATTACTACTTACTGTACTGATCTATCATGCTACAGTTAAATTATTCATAATTATTATGCAGCAGAGAACACGTAGTGAAGTAAATGTTTTGGGGGTTTTTTCAAATCAATAACAACCTTTTTAGGTGAAACCATATGCCACTGCTACACAGCAAAACCTGAGATGACTTGTCATGCTGAATAAAACTCTATTCTTCCTGCACAGCTTCGTGTGACGCCATGACTTCCAGAGTGTGCCCCCTCCTGCTGCTGCTAGTATGCAGCCTTGCTGTGGCCAAAGCTCAACTGAAAGTGTTCAATCTGAGGGCCACTGATCTTCCCGCAGACATCTTTGGAGTCACAGACGGCTACGTGAAGGTGTCCTGCATGGCTGCAGTTCTTGGTCAAACAGAGGTTCGCAAAAATAGTGCAAACCCATGGTGGGAAGAGGAGTTCTTCTACTACGAGGCTCAGGAGAATGACATCCTGAGGCTTGAACTACATGATGAAGATTTCATCTTTGACGACCTGTTGGGAGTCTGTCAGATAAACATCAAACCAGGAACCCATGAGCATGACTGCTACCTGGATAAAGGCGTTCTCTATTACTCCTACACTTTTACTCCACAACAGTAAACAAGCCATAGTAAACCATGCACAAAATACTCAAGAATGTTGCCAGTTTCCTTTTTTTTCAACAAAATTATATAATTATTAACTGGTTATGATACAGTGTTAAATATGATTGTGTGCCTACTTACATTAGTACACAGCAAATTATGGAAGCAGACATCATGATGTTGCACAAGGACTCAATGTTGCACCGCTCTTGTACTGATATTTTAACATTTAATAGATTAAAAATTGGACTTTAAAAGCTGCCGCTATATCTTTTTTTTTTAATGGTATAACAGCACAAATGTGAGATTTTTGTACTGATTGGTGACATTTTCTCCACCAACAGTTTTAAATGGCCTTATATGACCTGAGATAAAAGCATCACTAGTTGAGAAACTTGACATTATCAAATGTAAATACTGAGCATAAAGGTGCTGAACCACCCTCACATACTTTTCTGCCCAACTTCCCCATACAACAGCACAGTTTATCACTTGGCACCTTCTCAGGTGCTCTCTCTAAATCCAGAATGACACAGTCCAGTTCAGTCTCACCTTTTCTGACACGACGGGAACGTCACACCTGTGCTCCTTTTCTTGATATGAAGCCAAATTGCTGCTCTTCAGCAACTCTTTCACATATCTTAATGTCAGCAAACTTCCCCCCAGTGAATAATAAAGGATAAAGCATGAATTTTTCAGTATCATTAAAATATTTGTCTTATTAATCACAAAATCTCCCAATCGTTAAGATATGAGACTCATCCAGTAGAGGGCAGTGCTGCATCGTGCTTGTGTGCCATGAATACCAATGAAGAAGGACGAGGCATATTTCTCTGTGTTGTTCTTCCTGGTTCGAGTCAGTGCAGTACAGGACAAAGAACATGGAGGAAGATTTAACATTATACTGTACCGTGGCGGATGAAAAGAATAAGTCTAGGTTTATTTGTCATACTCACAGAAAACACGGAGTATTTTCAATATGGTGAGTACCGAAAGGAAAAGAATAGGAACGATATATGACACACGTTAGTTTGAGGGCGTGTTACCATTCGAAAGACAGAAACCAGAATTCATTCATAATTCTATCCTTGTCATTCTGGTGTCCGGCCGGTGCAATACATTAAATATTCTGTTTTTGTGAAATTACAAAGCAAGGCGGGGCTTTAAGCATTAGTTTACATACTTTGTAATGACGACAGAATGTAAAAAAGAAGAAAAAGAAACAAAAAAATACATTTGTAAAAATGAGCAGTTTCAAAGCATCAATACGTTCACCAACACTATTACAGAAATATAAATTTAAAACTAGTTCATGAGTGTGCGACAAGTAAGCCGACGTAAAAAAAGGACATTTTTCATTCAACGTTTATTAGTTGTTTTTCTCATCCTGTGTTTATGAAATAAATTGTCAAAAAATAAAATCGTGTTTCGTTACTCTGATATATATGCCTATAATAATGTATAAGTACAAACTGACTACCTTTTTTCTGTAGTGCATTTGCAAGGAATAAATAGAAGATGTAGGTCCGTAGAGGACAAAGAAAGATTTTAAAATATGTTGTATTTGTTTGTTTGTTGTGATTCAGTCTGACTGATGCTGTTACTCTCTGGAGAATAGAATACACAGAGGAAGACTTCAACAAGTTGGTAAGTGTCACCTCACATTTTTGGTATAACTTTACATGATTCCACTGAAAATATGCTGACTTTGTTTTTGTAATTTGCAGAGACAGAAGTTCAACCTGAAATCTTCAAATGATTATATTCAAAAACTGAGGTAAAATTACAACTTTTATTGCACTTTCAAAACGGATTTTGCACACTTTAAATTATTCTGATTTTAATATGATGAAGTTAAGAAAACAACATTTAGTATTTTTGCAACAAAAGAGAAAGAAAGCTAATTACAGCCAAATAACCCAAACAAGAACTCTACACTTTGTTAACGACGAGTTGAAATGAAAGCTAAAGTCTTTTTTGCTAAATATAAATATTTTTGTTCATGATAATTTGACACATTAACCTAAAGAAAAAAACACATAATACCATTATTAGAATGATTTACCTCTTTTTACTGTTTAAAAAATAAAAGTATTTCTTCAACTAGTTAAGTTATGCTTTAGTCAATACATACAAGTGCAATATATTTCTACCTGTGAGGCCATGCAGCCAGCAGAGTGGAATCACTCAGGACCGGTGTTTCCTCTGTGTTGTTCTCAGGTCGGCCTCTAGTAGTGGTAAGATGTCAGTCCTGGTCCATGACACAGAAGCAGAACTTCAGGTGGGCTCCAGGCCTGGTGGCCTGAGCATGAGTCTGTCCAGACTGGAGGGTCCACAGGCTGCTGAAGAGCTAAGGAATCTGATGTTCAGGATGGCCGACAGTCTTACACAGCTAAACTACAGTACTGCAGTGTCTTATACCTCTGGTTTTCACAAACTGTATAGCCTGGGGTTTGAACTGCTACTAAAACAACTTTGTGTAACGTTTATCTTTGTCAGGTAAACCATCAGCTATCAGTCCAGTGAAAAATGTGCAAAGTCCAGTGAAAAAGCATCACACAGGTACTTATCTCATGTTCCATGTGCCACATCAATCCATTATCTCAATCAATTATCTTATGTTCCATGTGACATAAAGTCATCATACTGCATGTTAGGGATACACACAGGCAAACTTACTTGTTTCCAAAATAAAGGCCCAAGGGACAAGACCATTGGAAGCACAGCAACTAATACCTTGTAGAACATTCTTCCCTTGTTGTCAACAATTTGCAATATTTAGTTATATGTGAAAGTTTTACTCACCAAAGCAGTATTTATATTGGATTTCATCACTGGAAGTTCTAAGGAGTTCTTTTGACTGATGCACAACAAAATCCAGGCACTTTTGGGGAACTGTGGGAATTCAGAGTGATTATTGTGAGTGCACTTTTCTTTTTTTTCAGTGTTTGAGCCTCGACAGCAGAAGCAGAACTCAATGGCTGTGAAGAGACGACCACCAGGAAGTTCACTCATTAACCCAGGAACTAAAAAGTAATTTAAATCACAATTCGATTTTACTAGCAGCTGTGAACCATGGCTCAACGGTTGGTTTGTGTTACAGGAAAGTGCAGGCGACTGGTGTGGCCTTTGACGATGCAGACGAAGACTGAGCCTTCACGCAGCAAAGAAAAAAGTATTTTACCTTCATTACATTAAGTACTTCTAATATTTTTGTAATATATGTAAATGCTTAACTGACTGTATGAGAGCATCAATATTACTCACATTTTATGAATTATGAAAAGTTGTTTTTTATTTGTGTTATCATTTATTTGTCCTAGATGATTGTTTTACTTCTATTAACTTTTAAATTATTTAAAATATGAAATAAAAAAACAATTAGCAACGTGGGCTCTGAGTGAGTGATTTTGCCAACTCTGGTGAACTGGTACATTTGGCACTTCAGCTCATCAACTCATAACACTGGATTATGACCTTAAGCAGTACATTTAATATTAAAACACAGAACACTTCAGAAACAACATATTTAATCATACATTGGCTCCACTGCTAAAGGCCAACAAAAAAGTCATACATCAATATTAAATATAGAAAACAAAAAAATTAAAACTATTATATTTCTCTCCAGTTGTTGCTGGTGACACATGTATCCTCTCATCAGACATCAGACTTCTGGTTATTTTATCATGTTTTTTTTTTTTTAAACAATCCCTTAACTTTTATTTCCCAATGTTTTTAGTTAAAATGTGTTAGTTGTTCCTCTTACATAAGCCCTAGATGATAAACTGGCATTTTTTAAACACAATGTTTTTAAAGGTCATCAGGAACCGTCAACAGAAAAAAAGAATTGGTTCAACATGGATGTAGTACCTTCTGTTCAGCACGGCCAAGGGGAAAGAACTACAAACTGTGTCTCTTTTCCTTTTAATATGTTCAAGCTATCATTTTACCTGCTACGCAACATGAAGTGGTTCCCTTGGACTTAGAATTATAACATTACAACAGCTGTTGTAGAATAGCATTATTTTAAATATATGTTTGATCCAAAGCCTGTAAAGAAAATGGATGTCTTTCTACTTTGTTTTTGTAATGCAGTTTTGGATGCAGTGTCATTGCTGGTAAGAAAGGCTGTTTTGTCCTGGCCACGGTGCTATTGCTGGGAGCAATGCGAGGCAAATTAATTTAAATATTTTCACAAATTCACAAATGTGTAATTAAATTTACTTTGTTCATTGAGAATATCAATTTGGTAGGAATTAGAGTTTAAGTAACAACAATGCTGTTTATGCCATACAGTGCAGTGAGGACTGAAAGCTAGCTTTAGCAGTACCAAGAGAAATCGAGGTCTTAGACGGCATATACAAACACTTATGTTATACTGTTTTAATAAGGCTACTAAACACAAACTGTGGTGTCTCTTAAAGAACCAGTCTATGTTGCATAGCACTTGTAATGATATTTTGAGCAGATTCAATAGACAAATCATTGTCTATCAGACTACCCCACAGTCAGTTTTGTAACAGCCTGGCTGCCATTTATGTTGGACCAATTCTTCCTGTTTATCTCCTAATGTTGGCATGTTATGACCTTAAACCACATTTCTTTTTGTTGAAAAACAACAAAATTTCTCCTAATTAAATGTTGTTGTTGTTTTATATAATAATACATTGCACCTACCAGTTCCTCCAGTTTACATTCTTTGAGAAAAGCACAAGTTAGTTTTTCCTTAATCAGGAAACAAAATATACAAAATTCCAACTGCAGTTATAGTCATGAGTAGTAATGAAAGATTAATGTTTTTTACAATTAATTTCTTTTTGAACCAAACATAGCACATGCCAACACAAAGTCATCCAAGTCCAAAGATTCAAACATGAAAAGGTCATCGGCAGAGAAGAACACATGTCCTGGATCAGCAGGACTCTGTTTTTTTAGTATCACAGTGATGGTAGTGCAGTCATTGTCAATTCATTTTCACACTGCTAAAAATGAACTCTACCTTAGATGGAGATGGATTTACTGAGTCCACGTCCACAACATCATATGTTCAAAGCACAAAAGTGAGCATTCAGTACAAAGTGTTTCAATGTGCAGTGTCTGAACTGTTGTTAGTATATAGGCACCATCTGGACAATAACATTACCATCTACATTTTCAATGTGGCCTTGTCCTCACGACTGGGAATTTTAGGTACTTTTTTTTCTGTGCATTGGATTGAAGATCTCTTTACGTAGTGGTGAAATAAATGATCACAAATCTTGATTGTTGCTTTGACAAAAAATGACATCTTAACAACTTTCTACTACCAGCCACTAAAAAAACAGCCACTAGGGTAAAACCAGCCACTAGGGTACACTAGGGTACACAGACCAGTGCTACTATAGTGATACTGTAGTGTCGGTCCCAAGCCCGGATAAATGGTGAGGGTTGCATCAGGAAGGGTATCCATGTAAAACTTTTAGCCTGATCAAATATGCGAATCACTAAAACGATTTCCATACTGGATCGATTGAGGCCCAGGTTAACAACAACCGCCAACAGTGCTGTTGACCTACAGGGCACTGATGGAGATTTGGACTACTGTTGGTCAGAGACAAAGAAGAAGAGGGCGATTGATTCAGACAAAAAGAGAAAAGAGGAAGAATAGAAGTGTTGGTCTAAAGTTTGGAACTCTGAATGTAGGTACAATTACAGGGAAAAGTAGAGAACTGGCTGATGTGATGGAGAGAAGAAGAATAGACATTTTGTGTGTCCAGGAGACCAGGTGGAAGGGCAGCAAGGCTATAAACATTGGAAACAAACTGTTTTATCATTGTTTGGATGGGAAGAGAAATGGAGTAGGGGTGATCCTAAAGGAAGAATATGTAAGATCTGGTTAGAAAGGATGAAGTTAGAAAAGCCCTGAAGAGGATGAAGAGTGGAAAGTCAGTTGGTCCTGATGACGTACCAGTGGAAGTATGGAAGTGTTTAGGAGAAGTGGCGGTAAATTTCCTGACTAGGTTGTTTAACAGGATTTTAGAGACTGGCAAGATGCCTGATGAGTGGAGAAAAAGTGTTCTGGTGCCAATTCATAAGAAGGGTGATGTACAGAGTTGTAACAACTACAGAGGGATAAAGTTGATGAGTCATACAATGAAGATTTGGGAAAGA
>NC_024328.1:745735-787280 GCF_000523025.1 Cynoglossus semilaevis | reverse complement strand
CATTAGAGGGACAACACAGACAGGAAGGTTTGGAGAAAAAGCTAGAGAAGCCAGATTGAGATGGTTTGGACATGTGCAGAGGAGGGACAGTGGATACATTGGTAGAAGAATGTTGGTCGATGGAGCTACCAGGTAGGAGACAAAGAGGAAGGCCAAAGAGGAGATACATGGATGCAGTGAGGGAGGACATGCAGATAGTTGGAGTCAGAGTAGAAGATACAGAGAACAGAGAGAGATGGAAAACAATGATTCGCTGTGGCAACCCCTGAAAAAGGGACAAAGCTGAAAGAAAAAGAAGAACAACAACAAGTTTCTACTACAAGTTTCTACAGTTTCCTGTGTGAAGGAAAACAGTGACCTTATCCTGTAATCTACAATGTTCACATTAGTATTTTAGGTTATGGTCACATCACATACATATCAGAATGAAGTTGCTTGATCCTGTTCAGTGCTGCCTGCAGCCCTAGGACGTTTGTAGTTCAGCATCATACTAAGAAATAGTTGAAGAACTTTTACCACTGCCTAAACCTTGTCTCTTTCATGCACTTTAATGAGTGAAGGAGACAAGTCGGCCATCTTTAAACTTGCTATGCCTTTAGCAGAACTAAACAGTGTATTTTGTGTGTAACCTTGAATCAAATCAGTATGTATGGACAGGAATATTTTTAAAATCACAATTTTTAAAAATATCCTCCAAGATACGGAACAGGCCTGTGTCACAGATGTGAAGTTGAAATGAAGGCAAACAGCACTCTGTCAGTCTCTCACTCTCAGACACACACACATACAGGCGTACCGTCTGGTACTAATAGCCAAGGTGCTTTTCATTAAGTCCCCCTCTGATAGTGCTAAATTAATTACACACTCCAGTCTCTATCTGCTTCCGTAACCAAAATAAATCATTCGTGTCTCCACAGAAAAATAGACTGTATCACATTTTACCACTAAATAAAACCATTGAAAATCAGCATCATCACAGCATGCTGTCTGGGCAAACAGCGTGCTCTACTGATATTAAACATTTTTGGCTGGGAGTGTATTTCTGTCGTGTCTGTTGTGTCTTTTCATTTAATCATCTGTTTAGAGTTCAGGTTTGAGTTGAGACAGTGCACCTGTTGTACCCCTAAGGTAAAATCCACTTGTAAAACTGATGAATAAAACATTCTAAGGTTCACTGTTCAAACACCACAGACATTGCTGCTGCTATCGTGTCTCTCCCTGGACTTTCTGTGATCTGACCTTTTCTCACTAACAGGCTCCTGCTTAGAGTAAGAGGCAGAAATAATACGCCACTGGTCCCACGTCCCATAGTGCAGATTGTTGTTGGTCCTCCTCAGGGTTAAATCAAGCCCAAGAGCTCAGGAACACACAGCTGAACTCTCTTCGCTCTCCCTCTCCTCGCCTCCCTGCAGTCGGATGATTGATTCAACAGAGAGTGTCGGTGTTGAAGGAGAGCTGCACCTACCAAACACACAAAAACATGCACAAATGCAGCAGGGATACCACTTTACCAGTATTCATTCATTTAGGCTCTACATTGATTGCCAGCTCTAATTAAGATATTGTTGTTGATCATTGTGATGATGATTTGTAGCTGGACTTAATTAAACTCAAAAATCATTTTGTAAAAATATATAATTCCATGATGATTAAACAATTCAAGAATTAGATAAAAAATGTATCCACATCCATCAACTTTATAACCTTATTTTATTTACCAAAAGACAAAACCAAAATATTAAAAGTGTGATGCACTCACCCTTTCCTCCTCAAAGCTGATGAGTCCCTCATCATCGTCACTCTCCAGCTCCTCAGGTGCCTCGCTGATGAGAGCATTGAGTTCCGTGTTCCCTGTGTGAGACTTCAGCAGACTGAAGATTTGCTGCAGGGGTGTCTGTGCACCTGCGGGGGGCAGCACCTCCTGCTGCTCCAAGTTGTCGCTTTGCTTCTTAGCAAAGTTTACAAATACCTTTGCAAAAATTAGGAAGATGGAGGTCAGTGAGATTATATTAGTGGTTCCTGGTCACAAATACATCACACACTGACTCACGTTGTCTAGAGTGGTCTGGCTGACAGAGTAGTCCTCAATGCCCAGCACCTCCACCACCTGCTCCATCTTACTGAAGACCTGAGCCAGGGAGATCCACTCCGACTTCAGCTGATACTGGACTTTGGTGTGGTGACGCTCCTGCAAGAACAAATGGAGACATAGGAGTCCACAGATGGGCTGCAGGAGTCAATGATTCCATGACCTAACAAACCTAACTTTTAGAAGAATTCATTGCTGGTATTGGTACCATACAAAAGTCTACTAACCATGGTCAGCCCAGGAATAGGGTCCTCTGGACTAACTTTACAGCTGCTGTTGAGTTGTTTTCCCAAATCAATAAAAACTACAAATTTGTAATTTTATGTATCTGATATATGTTCAAAGTTTTTGGAGTTTTCATGCAGTTTCCAGCCTATAAAGTTGACAGACAAAATATGTAGTATGGAGAACAATGGGCTGCTTATAGTGGTCAGTGTTCTGGCCTGGATTTATATGATGCTAACAGTCATAGGGATAGCAAAAAAACTGCTTTTGTACTGAGGCCAAAACCAGAATAAGTTGACTTAACATTTTTCTTCCTCAACAAAAGTAATTCATCATCCAAAAGGTTATAAAGCAATAGTACTAATTTTATTTATGGCTCTGGCCAAACCCCACCGTGCTACCTTGAAATTCAAAAGATGCATAAAAAATAAACCAGTAAGATAATTTTTAGGAAAGGTTAAATCAAGGTCAATGCATCGCTAGAATTCGATGACTTTTGAAGTTTTAATCTGTGTAGCGGTGGTGAGAAGATAATATTTACACTGCTCCTCTAACCCTCTGTCTGGACGAGATGTTGAATTAAAACAAACACAAAGGCATCTTGGATTTAATAACTGCGACCCAGTCATTTGACTACGCAGAATACAAACAAGGAGGGAGCGAATTATTAAAAGCATAATTTGTTTTTTTCCTCCTGTGTTGAATCAAGTAACCCCCCTCTCCCTGCTCCACTGATTCATTGTCCTTGATGGAGAATGGAATCTTTTTAAATATTTAAGCCTGAGCTGACACACGGCTCTGCAGTGAGTGGTGGAGTCTCAAGTGAAATCACTGCAGTAATGGTTCCCACAGTCATGCAGTGATGTACCTTTAGAACTGCCTCAGGGAAGTTTCTGTTGAAGAACCGAACAACTTCCTTCACACTGGAGCTGCTCTTGGTCCTCACTGTGATCATGTAACCATCTCCAAACCTGGGACAGAAGAAAAACATTCCTCCGCTATGTTATTTACAGCTGTGACAAAACTGTTTTTTATTTCTTTGTCTCCTCACCTGTTCTTAAGGTGCTGGATGCTGCCTAGACATTTGAACCTGCCGTTCACCATGATGCCCAGCCTGGTGCACAAAGCCTCACACTCCTCCATGCTGCAGAGAACAGCAGAATATAACAAAGGTGTTCTGTGTACACTGTACTTAAAATGACTCAGAGATACACTAGCCCATATCTCAATCAGGTTTGTCACCTGTGTGATGTTAGCACTACTGAGCGCCCAGTCTTGATGATGTCCAGGATTAAATTCCAGAGGAATCTGCGGGCCTTTGGGTCCATCCCAGTTGTGGGCTCATCCTAAGAACCCAAAACAATCCAAGGACATTATTATCAGAATGGATAAATACCACAAGCACCAGTTAACTAGCTATTTATTAGCTGCTTCAAGAAAAAAATTAAAACTGGAAAATATAGCTCAACATTGTTTAAGTCCCATGAACACTTTTAAACCCATAAGTCATATAGTTTTTGATAAAAATGTGCAGATAATTGCATTAGTAGTACAACAGCAGGTTACTAGGCTAAGTGGGTTGATCTGACTGGTGCAGTCTTAGAGTGGCGCTGAGCAGAGCAAGTTAGTAAATGTTGTCCCTCATAGCATACCACCTAAAACATGTACGATCTTGGCTAAACTCAGCAGGGTCGAGTCTGGTTACTACTTAAATAGGAGATGGCCTGAGAATACCAGGTTCAAGCATTAATCCTGGGCCTACTGGTCATGGAAGCACCACCTCAACACACTTACCAGGAAGATGAGTGAAGGATATCCAATAAGAGCAATGGCAGTGGAAAGTTTGCGTTTGTTCCCACCACTGTATGTTCCAGCAGGCTTGTCTGCATACTTTGCCAGCTCCAGCTTTTCTAAAGCCCACTGCACCACCTACAGGGGAGTACAGTGATATGTCGGGAGATAATATTACTCCGAGGTAAAGCTGGAGTCTTTGTTGGAAGATTTGTTGGACGTATGGAGTCTCACCCTGTCCTGGTCCTTCCAGGGAATGCCACGGAGGCGAGTGTAGAGCTCCAGGTGTTCTCTGGCTGTGAGGTCGTCAAAAAGGGCATCGAACTGTGGGCAGTAGCCGATACTCTGTTGCACATGCAACAGGTCCTTCAAGATACTTTAGACAAAGCAGTAATGGACACAGACAGAGAAAATTAGTTTTATTTTATTCAAAAGTCTAACCTAGAAAACAACTTTTTAACATGTGAAAAAGTATGTGATGTCTTTTGATTGCTGTGATGAAAACATCTTCCTCAGCATTGTTTCAAATATTGTTATTTTGTAGCCAGTGACTATTCTTTTAGTCAACTTTTAGAGGTTTGTCTAATTCTATTTTCAGAAGTCATCCAGATGGGAGGGCCTGGGAAAAAATTGAGAATATCTATTTGCTTCACGGTCTAGCTGCAGATTTCTATCAAACAACAAGTCTGTGATTGGATAAATCCAGAGTTTGAATCATTTCTGTCTCTGTAGTCGTTTGTGCTCAAACTTGCATTGTTGTGTTGTCTGACCTGTTGCCTGACTAATGGGAAAAATGTTATGTTCAAGAATTTCTCAATAAACCCCTGGGTTTATTGTTTTACTGGACAATGTTAAGTCGTCCAGGTGCGGAGGCAAATAACCAGCCACGGATTCTCTCTGTTAGCCATGATTCTTTAGTGATTGGATGATTTTGTCTCAGTGCAATACTTACTATTCAATTTCTTATGTGTCTTACTGTATGTACTAGGAGATTTCCTGTACCCTTCATCAAACAGCTTCTGTGTGAACTGACCTGTGTTCATTAATGAAGGCCTCTCCCCCCGTGGTGCACTCGTCTCCTGTTAGCATCTTAAACGTGGTCGTTTTCCCAGCTCCGTTTACTCCCAGCAGCCCAAAACACTCACCAGGCCGAACGCCCAGACAGAGTCGGTCCACTGCCAAGATCCGACCCATTTTCCTGGATTTATACACCTGAAGTCGGATAAAAGGGTAGATAAGTTTCATTTTGGTTAAAATAAACACTGTTTGTACAACAATGTAATGCACAGCATAATAGTGTAATTTTCTATAAAACCTTTGTCAGGTTTTCTATCTTCAGCATGTCGTTATTAGCGTCTCCTCTTAGGACTCGTCTTCTCTCACAGGCCACATCCACATCGTCATCATCTATTGGCTGGCAGCTGACTGGCACCCTCCTGAAAACCCACACATGAACATTAAACTTCAGAGTCATTTACTGATGTATGACAGTCCTTTAAAATGGACTAGTGCTGACTGTTTCCCTGTGAACTGTTTAAAAAAAACAACTTTTTTTTTTCCTACGTCCTCCACTCCTTGCCTGCTGTGTCCACACCTCCTACTTTCTGTTTCTGCCTTCTGTGTTTCCCTCTGTGGTCAGTACCCATCCTCCTCCCTTGTGTCCTATTAACTCCCCCTTTGTCTGTACACATATCTCACATAAAGACACAAATCTTTATTCATTTATGACTAGATTTCAGCTATTTGGTCCGAGCCAATGAATGAGTCACAAAAATCTAACACAATTACCTTATCAATACGTATGTTTATAAGAAATCCATGGTAAAATTATCCACTTTTAATGCAACACAAGCAACAGCAGTGTAACAAGCACTACTCACGATGGTTTCCTGAGGAAGTTGTACTGACAGAGGATGGTGATGAGGAAACCGACGAAGCCTTCAATAGTCATGGCAACAAGACCTCGAGTCACGATGTCCCACTCAAAGGGAGACTTCATTTTGTCAAACTGGCCTGAACAAAACAAACATAAAAGACATTAAAAACAACAAATCTCCAAAGATAAACTAAAAATTACACATGATTCCTCACTTTTAAGTAACAATCTTTGTTTTCAGAAAAAAACAGTTAAAATAGAGGAAGTATTATTTCTTTTAAATGTTGCCCCTTGCAGACAAATCAATCAAATAAACAAGTGTAAAAAATTATAGTTTGTCACTAGTTTGTGTTTTCAGTTGTAAAATACTTAGTCAAACTGTCATAAAATTAATTCAAACATATAGGAAGACCCTGCATCACATATAAAGAAACATATGGGATGAGGTTGTATCACGTACCTATTTTGGCATAGTACTCATTGATGTACTCATTGTACGCCATCTCCATCAGGCCGTGGCCCAGGTTGTAGTTTGGGAAGATTAGGAAACAGGTTTTCAAGTAACTGTTCACTTTCTTCAGATCCTGGGGTAAATACAAAGCAAACAAAGTATCAGGAGACAAAAATAGTCAAAGACACATCCATATGCATTGTTGAGGTAATTTTCAAGTGACATTAAACTAACCTTATCATGTTCAAAGAGCTGAAGTAGAAAGGTAGCGACAGTGGCTGTAATCCCTATAAAGAGATTGATGACGATGAGGAACACATAGGCTGTGCTAGGAACCTCGAACCAAAAGGATGCTGGGTACATGATGGGGGTGATGGACCACCTGGAGAGAAAGTTTTAAAAGAGTCAGAGAGGATGTGCAAACTAATGTTGTGTGAAGTCACATTTGTATACAGAACACTTTGTATTCCCATGAGATCCAGCACTGCTGATGATTTCTGCGTCATATATTCAGCAGGGAAATTTGTCTTTGAGTAAGGAAATTAACAATTCATCTTTTCTGTCAAGCCTGCGGTGATTTACAGCTAAAATATTAAGCTAATGTTGAAGTATCTTACTTTATACTGATTATCTAAGGAGACATCCAGCTGGATGGAACACACAGCAGGTTAGGGTGATAAAAGACACAGACAGGTACCGAAACATAAGTAAAATAGATAGATAAGGAGATGATTTTGAATGAGGGAAGAGCAGTGGTTTAGTAAGGAAGTGTGAGGTATGAAATTAGAGAGAAGGTTGTTCTCTTTGACACAATGATTGATGTTAAATACATGTGGTGTGAGGTCGGACGGACAGATCGGTTACATCTGGGGTCGGTTTAGTCAAATTTCTCCCCCGAACTTCAAAAAAAAAAAAAAATCTCCTGGCTAAAACTTAACAACTAGAAAGATGTTTAAACTGTAATAATAATAATAGTCTGCATTGATGCCAATGACTACATTCTATCAAGCATATTTTGGTGTTTTACCCATATAGTAAAAACAGGGAGAGGACTGCAGGGAAGTTGGTTGGAGAGGTGTAGGCCGGCAGGTCAAACACAAACAGAATGATGACACAGCACGTAGCAGGAACCAGGTAGTTCAGCTGTGGAGAAACAGATGAAGAGAAAAGGACACGTTTAAACCCAGGAGAAAACTCTGTGGTGCAACCATACATTCAGAATTCTCTACAAACCATGTCCCATATGTAGTTGGCCAGCCAGTAGATCACAGGGTCACAGCCGCTGACAAACTGCAGATGTTTTGCTTTTGTGGATTTCTCTGCAACTAGGAAAACCACAAAGCTGGCAGGAACAAAGGACATGGCGGCGATGATGAAGATGGCAATGACAACATCTGTCCCCTGCAGCCTGGATGCACAAAAAGTCAACTTAACAGATTGAATTTCTATTACTTGTTTGTCTAAAACAATACTTCATAATGTCACTGTATTCTTTTTACTGGGTCAGTCAGCATATGTAAACAGTAAAGTAAACAACAATTACCAAAGCAGTAAAGAATAATCAAAACCTTGTTTTGAATAAACTTGCGGTTACTAATTTTGTCTTTTCTTGTCATCTACATCCATATCTCTCCTTCCTGCATCACCCACTGTAGGGACATTTTATACAAACTGATCACAAGTAACCAGATTGTATCAGACAGCACCAATAACAGCAAAGGCCTTCACTGTCCTAGTAAAAAAACGTTATTTGCTGTATTACTATCTGCATACATTCATATTTATCCCATTCACAGCCTTTGTCGTACCATGTATCTGAAAGCTGATTGGCTGCGTTACAGATGTTTGTACTAATCAGACCAATCAGACATATATATATATATACATATAAAACATTTTGAAACTTACAGATAGTCCAACGACAAACTGGCACTCGTTCTGTTCATTGGATGGTTCGTCAGTGTGATACCTGCAAAATGCACAGATTGAACTTAGTGTAAAACTCTACAAAACAAACGTATTAATGATAGTGTAATTTCTATGCATTACCATAAGCAGCAGGATTGCCCTTAGTTGATGGTAGATTGGCCCTCAAGATGGCGTTGTTGAGGACGTTGAGGTACGTGGGCATACTGTGGTAACCTTTGTTGTTGAACAGAACCTGCACAGAAAGAGGAACATTTCATTTACTTGCTTTGAAACTGATTAAACTCTGGATTTTTATGTAAGTAATGTTTTACCTGGGCTGATCTGCGGACAGCTATTTTACGAACCATTGGAGGAATCTTTCTACCAAAGGAAGCTGGGACTGATTTCTGGATGTTCCCCACAGTTAAACCTCCATACCTATGAAATGATCAAATGATGACATCAAACCAGGGATGGTTCAAGAGCATTAGGGACCCAGGATAAAGAAGCCAACATGAGTTAATTCAGTTAAATCAATAGAATAACAGTGTACTGAAGGGACATTTGAGCTAAAAGACCACAGGATACTGTTGTTTTTAGAAGATATTCCAATAGGGTAGGTAAAGCACATTACCAATGATTTTTTCACTGTCCACTAAATGCACAAATCTGTTGACAGTGCAAAGAAATCTGAAACTTTTTTTGCCGTCTCTCTAACTTCACCTGTGTAGACGTAGCCTATCTGATGTGAAGAGCAGGTACTCAGAGACGTTGCGGCCAGTGATGTCCACCAGGATGTCCCCCGTCACCACCTTCATGAGTGGGGGCCGTCCTCCCACCCCACTGGGGCAGGAGAAGCCTGTGCCCTGCATTGAGCATGTGCAGCGAACAGGCTCATGGATGGAGAGAGGAAGGGTGGGAGGCGAGGTCACAGGCTCTGTGAAAACATGTCCAAGACAAGTTTTTAACAGACACAAGATCTTTTGGGTCCAGACGTAATAGTCTGGCTGTCATTATCTCAGTGAGACCAGCAGTTCCCAAACCTTTCTGGCCACGCACCCCCCTCTATAGCTCAATCTGGTTGATGCACCCCAAATTCCCCACATATTCAAAAAAAAAAAAAAAAAAAAAGACAACCAGCTTTCTTCAAGTTAACACAACATATATATAACACACATTTATAATCTGCTTTTATTTATTCATTAAAATGTCAGCTTTTGATTTTCAATTTTCCAGAGAAAATCTTTATTTAAACATCTTAATAGTGTGGAAACATTCTACTTAAAAAGCTCTCCAAACCACCATTACATTTTTAATCTCATGCATCCTCTAGTGGCAGCTCATGCAACCCCAGGATTGCACACACCACATTTTGGGTATTCCAGCGTTATCCCCAATAGTTGCTTTTCAGACCTGAGAGCCCCATTTTCAGATTTCCATTACGTTAATTCGTTATCATATTGAAGATCTAATTATTCTGTGGGAAAACACAAGAAGCACTCTACAAACACTGTTTGTCAAACATTTAACATACAGTGTTTTCTAAGGTTATTTTACCTAATTTATTCCAAAAAAAATTATGTACTTTAAAATTACTACAAGAAAGAACTTAGCTAATAAAAAATGAATGAAATGAAAACCTAGTGTGTTTTCATCCTGGTTGTGTAGAAGATTCATGTTGTCAGTTTTTAATTTTTAACTCTGGCCCCGGTTCTTAAAGGTAATCATATTATAGATAACAGGTTGGAATTACATGTTATTACCTTATGACGAGCAAAAGTTTGTTTTTCAGTTTTTGTTGTTTTTTGGTTGTTTTTGACAACATTGTGGAACAGACTCACCACGGACTGTAGTCGGTGGAGCAACTGTGAAATTCCACAGTCCGTCTTCAAATCGAGGATCAGGATCATCTGAAGGGGCTGGTGATGGAGGAGGGGGGACAAAGTTGGAGAGCGGGACACCCTGCGTGAAAGAGTCCAGACACATGGAATCAAAGTAGCGAGCGGCCAGGGTCTTGGAGTTGTTTGCACTCGGGTTGAGGGTCTGGGCCAACTGGTCCAGGGTGCTGTTGAATGGGGTTTTGAGGACACAAGTAGCACCAACACCTGAGGGCAGACGCAGGGTGTTGATGATCTTCTGTGGACTGGCATCCGGTGAGAGTTTGCTCCTGGAAGAACAAGGATTTCACAGTTTGCCAATTTGTTCTGGTGGGGTTTTAAGCACTGACGTCAAAGATAAGCTCCAGACTGTACTGGTTTTGTGGTAATATAGGTGTGAGTCCTTCAAAGTTATTCACATCAAATGCATACAAACCTGCTGTATTTATAAGAAATCAATAAACTGATGGCATTTAAACAATAGTTTTGCTACAGTGACTGAGTATTGTACAGCAGTAGAAAAATGTTTCAGGAGATATGGTGTTTAATATAAATAAAATATTCATCAAAATGCACAGAGGAGTTATTTGTACCATCTGACCTGTATTGTGGTCGATCTTCGTTTGCGTAGGGGATAAAGTTGCCTCTAGGTTGGGTGTAGTTATGATACTGAGAGGGAGACAGGATGAGTGGAGGCAAATCTCCTATGAGACAGAACAGAAACAGAATGCTTATTTAAAATGTTTTGGCACAGAAAATACTGCAGTTGCATGAGTTTTGAGGAAGCGTAAAATCAATGGAGGTATTTTTGTAATAAAGCTTCTTTAATCCATCATCCACACTCTGCTGGAGCAGCTGTCAGGGCCCGTGTAAAGGTTCTGTATTTGCTCAGTGACATTTCAATGTTTGGGCTGGAGGAGCCTGACATCCAGCCATTATTATAGTGGTTTGGAAACTGAAGGGTGACATCTGTAACACCGAAAGAGTTCCCTGAAACAGAGCTGTTGACTCCAAACCTGCATGTCTGTTCTGTCTAGTCGGCAATTAAGGACAATGACAATGGCTGTCATAAATGATTTCACAAAATAGCTGAAATTTAAACAAAATAATAAATGAAATACTATGTTTAAAGTCCTTGCTGTGTAGAAGAGCACTTGATAAGAACTTAAGAAGAGAGAACAAAAGCTTTAATTGATTTGTTTTGCCTTTTAAGGCAATATCGATACAGAGAATCACTTTTGTAGGTGTTAGAAGACTTATTTTTGGAGCAAGCATCAAGGATATGTTTTTTATGTTTTTCTTTCATTAGTGTCCACATTAATAGTTAATTAATTAATAATTAAGTTATCTGACACTTTTTACACTCTTACAATTGGTTTCTATTTTATTTAGACTAGAATTATATGTTAACTTAGCATAAGCTAAATTCTCAGTATTTTTACCTACTGTATTACTGTCTTATTGTAACAGTTCATCAGTTTATTCAGTCGATGATTCCTTTGGACATCTGTGATGTCAGTGTGCATTACAGTGCTGGTGAAGCCAGAAAAAGTCAATTGTTTTCACACTGTTCATTTGGGAACCGATCCCTCAGAACAGACGTTAACAGCAGCTCAGGATCAGGATCAGAAAACAACCTTTATATATACAGTTAATGTGCATCAGTCCACATAAAACAGCACACAGACACAATTCCAGACCAGCTGGTAAAAATAAAGTCAGCTTTTTTCCTGCTTCATGACCTGCTGGAGACAAATTAAGAGCTAAAAAGAGGACTCACATCTGCCAGGTGGCAGAATATGACAAGGAGAAGAATGTTAGCGTAGCTCTGATTCTGCTTAATATGTTGTTTGTGTCATGTGAGTTACATAATATTTATAGTTACAGTACGAAGTATCAAGAAAAGAAAAAAACCATAAATGAATAGAAGAAAGAAACTGGATTTTTAGAGGTTTTTCTCTCGTCCAAAATACTTCAGTTCTGACTGAAAACCTGAGCTAGAGTCCCCTGCTCTAGAAATTTCTCCTTTCCTCTTTGTGCTGAAAACCCAAGTCTTATGCAGGTCTTTAACTATATGTATCATTGCCAGGGTGTTAGCTGCAGTTTACGTCTGACTGAGAGGAATGAATGACATAATACTGTAACTTTTAAACCAAATATTTAAACAAGCCACTAGAGAATAATAACCTGGAATATCCCACTGAGCAGTAAGAACTAGAGAATATTATTGGATAAAAAAAAAACCTCTTTAAAGAAAATATTTAGTCCTGTTGCACACAAACCTACTCAGAATCTTCACACAGACTGAATCGCTCTTAAGGTAGATATTTGGTTTATGTATTACTTTGTCATTCGGTACTTTGTAATTCACCGTATCAGGTTCAAGTTGCTGACTTGAACCTGGTATGGTGAATTACAAAGTATCAGATTTTATCATTCAAAATCTGCAGAACATTCCTATCAGAAATACATAGGAATGGTCAATATAGAAATATTCACATTCTACCCAATGTAATTTTGACATTCCATATTTTTATGTAATGTGAATGCATCAAAACATAAACTGACAAAAATAAACAAACAAAATGTTTCAAAAGAAATACTAATTTTGAATACTAATTTTGAATTCCTACTAAAGTCTTGAGTAAGAAAGGAAATGAAATAACCATAATAACCAGGAGGTTAAAGTCAACAATCAGTTACCCATTCATATATCTTGGTAGCTTTGTGAGACTACCTTACAGAACTTATATTATTTTTAGCATATTCAGCACAGGACTTGTCTGAATTATATTTAAAGAATCCTTTAAACTCGGTAATTGCTCGACGAATCTCTGCTGTTGTAGCCTTGTCCTCGGGGGCAGGAGTCCTGCTGATCTTAATTACAGCCCACTACAGTAATTACACACTGATTCATACTTGGATGAGGGCGATTCATTATGTCAGCCCTCAGAACGATGCCAGCTCTAATGAGCTGTCATCTGTAAGAGCTCAACACTTTCAGTGATTTTTAGCAGTTGCAAAGACGTAGAACAACACGGAGGGATCAGGTCACATCAGCTCACCAATTTCAGGCACCGACAGGGCCACGGTCATGGCCACACAGACAAAGAAAGCAGGCAGGAGGATCTGCGAGAAGAGGACCTTGGTGTTCCTCTTGGCACAGTGAAACCTCTTCACAATGAGGCCGTGGAACTGACTCAGCTTCAGCCACCAGCCGTCCAACTTGAAGCTGCCCTGTCCCTCCCCAACCTCTGTGGACAGGGGGATTTCTGCATCTGGTGATGTGGAAAATACATTTAAAAATGTCAATACTGATACTATCTGCACTATGTTATTAGAACAACAATACACCAAAAACCAGCAGGAGATTATAGTAAACCTTCTGAAATTCTTCTGGTAAGTAAAAGAAGGAGCCTCAATGGTGATGCAGTTTCACCATCCTGAAATGCCATATTTTTCATAGTAAATATTTAGTTTATCACAGCTGTCCGATGGCACCCAAAGGCTGAGACGAATGAAATATTTGAGGTTCCTAAACATTGTTCATTCAAATTGGCCACTTCAAGCAAAATGTGACATGTTTCTCTGTCACAACACGACCCTCTGTCCATATTTTCTATGTTTTACTTTCTTTCACACCTGGTTGTGTGGACATGGTTTCACACCGATTGACAATGTAAAGCTGTTGTCAAAACCCAAAGGAAAAAAACAAACAAACAGGAAGCACTGGGGGTGGGGCAGTTTGACAAATCCTCACCTCTGACGCTGGCAGAGTCTGATTCCTGGCCGTTGTCAAAGAGTGGACAATAGTCGCCGTAGAAGTCTAAGTGCAGCCCCCCTTCGTCCCCTCTCACTGAGCCCACAGATGAGGAAGACTTGAGGGAGGACTGACTCTGGGTCAGCAGAGAACACTTGACCAGATTAGTCAGCTCTACCTCTGGTTTCTCCACCTCCACTGATGTAATGGTCTCAACCTGTGACTCCCCAGGACCTCCTCCTGAACCCACCGAGGATTTCCCCACTGAGCTGCCCCCTGGGGAACCTTTCATGTCTGCTCAGTGGCCAGAAGAGAGACGGCATGACAAAGAGAACTCATACTTTGAGCAACTACTATTCCCGAAATAGGTAATGAAGCAAATCATGCAGCTAAAACCTTTGGAGGTGTGGAAAAGAGACATTTTTTTACCTGCATCACTGTTTTCAAGAGACTGGTCTTCCTCAGACACTTTGAGGAACACCTCCTCCAGGGTGGTGTCCATGACTCCAAAACTGGTTAAGGCCAGACTGTCCAAGCTCTGCTCCAAGGCCTGGAGAGTCACACAGCCAATAACAAACCAAAGTGAACAGAAATGACAAGCCTCTTATAACCCTTATTTTCAAAGCAACTTTCATCATTTGACATTAGCTTGAAGTGTCTTATTTTTCTACATCAATAGACAAGTCAAGATTACCAGTGAGAGCATCGGAATCAATGAGGAAAAGGTAATTTATTTATTTTTAATGAGGCATGTCTGTTGTTGCCAGGGAGACCGATCTGGTCTATAACAAAAATGCTGTGAAAGAAATGTCTGTGCGTGTGTGTACCTGAAACAGCCTCTCAAAGCAGCCCTTCTTCACAGCCTCTGAGGGGAGGACGTAGGACAGCTCGGTGTTGGAGTCGGACACCAGCAGGCAGGAGGCCACGTACTGTCGAATAAACTGTGTGACTCGTGCCTCTGAGCATGGCGACAGCGAAGAGGATGGCGACAGAGAAGAAGGAGGCTGAAGCTGGATGTCCTGGTCTGACAGTAAGAGGGACATGTGCAATGATGGACAACGATGTCTGAGATGCTCAACAAAGTTTGTTGGATGTTCATATCATAATTTTATGAAATATATGACAGGGCATCATTGATGCACATCTTCAACAGCAGAGCGAGAAGTTTTATAACTTTGTCACTAAACAATAATAGGAACACTTCAGCTATTACTGCTGTCCTATCCTTGTTTTTCTTCTTTGGGTTTTTACTGCAGTCCTGTACTATGTCAGCTGAATTAGTGCCACCTACTGGCTCTATTTTGCTACCAGTGAATGCTGTATATATACATCAAATATTCAGAATTAGATTACGGTATCATTAAATAGTTAAGATTTACTCTGCCTGTTAGTGGTTTAAAGTGTTAGTAATTCCTACTAACTGATTTGCCTTCACATACCTCTGCCTTCGCTCTGCTTTTTGACAAGTGTCAGTTTATATCCATCACCGTAGGTGCTCTTCAGGAAGAGTGGAGAACCGCAGCACTGGAGCTTCCCGTGGGAGATGATGGCAATTCGATCCCCCAGAAGGTCTGCTTCATCCATGTGGTGGGTGGACAGCAGGATGGTGCGACCTGCCACAGAGGCACCACCCACACTGAGCAGCTGGTGTGTGCTACAATTATCACTCTATAACTCTAAATCTCTACAGGATAAGTGTTATGTCTGCAACTAATGATGCAATCCACATCCATGTGTTAGTGTTCCTGGATGCGACCTTGTCACTCCAGAGCAGGATGCTGATAGGAGGAGACAGCTTGGTGTACTGTAGCCACTATACAATTACAATATTAAAGTAAAATATTTGGGGAAGGGCAGTTGAAGCCAACAAGCTACAGTAATGATGTAAGTTACCAATCACCTTTGGACCTTCAGTTAAAAACTACAGACGTAAAAACAAAATGTTTCTAGTTTTCCTCCAGACAGCCTCCCTCTCTGCATGATGTTAATTGATTTCTATTTGGTATGGAAGATTTGCAGTGAAGGTCATTTTACATTTTTAAATAATGTATCATTACTTTGTTTTCTCCCAAACAACCTTGCACCAAATACCCTTTTTTTTTGACAGGGAAGATTAAAACGCAGGCTTGTTCTCTGGTGCTGTTCAGGTCACACTCACCCTGTTTGTACTTGAGAATCAGATCCCAGATGGCCCGGCGGGCATATGGGTCCACCCCTGCAGTGGGCTCGTCCAGGATGACGGCCCGGGAGCCACCGACAAAGGCGATGGCCACAGACAACTTTCTCTTCATGCCACCGGACAATGTCTGCACCAAGCTGTGACGCTTGTTTGACAACTCTAGATCTACAATCATCCTGGACACACACACACAAATACAGAGAACAAAGTCAGTTGTTGATTTATGTATTTTAAACGTGTGTACCAGTGACAACACGAATCACACAGTGTCTAAGGGTAAACTAAAAGAAATGAAGAGGAAGAGCCAGGTCCACACAAAACTGGTGTTCTGAGCGATGTCCACTTAGATGAGGTGGAACGTAAGAATAACGTGGATGTAAAGTTTTTGTGTTCGTCCGCTTTCTACAGGAAAACATCCTTGAGGCTGGTGGATAATGAAGGATGATAAAAGAGAATTAATTTTAAAACTGAGATGTACAACATCCTTTGATCTGTCCCTGAGACTGTGAATACTGTTCAACAGACATGTCTTAAGACTTTGGAAGACAACAAGTGAGAGACACCTGGCCAGGAAATGCTAAACCACTAAACCAACAGTGTTTAACTGAAGACATGTAACCAGGTCTGTGTGGTTTGGCACTGACAGCAGCAGAGGAAAGAGTAGTGAAACATACTCTGTTGTTCTGATGAAATTACTAATTAACAAATCCAGCAAAACTGAGGCCATTCAGAACAGGACTCACATATTCCCAAGTCACAACCAGAATTTTAAGCACCTCAAATGTATATTTGAATGAGTATTTAATTAAAACAAAAATTCTTAGTGCATTAGGGAAACATGAAATAACAAGGACTAATCACTAAAGTGATAATTAGATCGTAACCTGCTAAAAATAAAGTGGAAGGGTGGAGATCTCTGTACACAAGTCTAGATGTAGCAGAAAAAGAGGTGAATCCTTAATAATGATAATGATAATAATAATATGTCTATTATTATAATAGTTACACTGAGACATTGGTACTGGTACTGACTTCTCCATCTCCTTCCTGATGTCTTCTTCAGCCATGCCTTTGAGTCTGGAGTAGAACCACAGGTGCTCCTCCACACTCAACTTATCAAACAGGACGTTGTGCTGCGGACACATGCCCAGGTTCTGGCGGATTCGCTCCATTTCTGTGCGGATGTCATGACCGTAAATGGTGGCTGAGCCGGAGGTCGGTGGGAAGAGGCCGGTCAGAATGGACCTAGAGGGGTTTCATACAGGGTCAGATGTTGTAGACCTAGGAGAAAACATTGATTTAACTGGAATGGCGTTAAAAACCATCTTCTCACATGGTTGTGGTCTTGCCAGCACCATTGTGTCCCAGAAAGGAAACCACCTGGTTCTCATGCAGGTTAAGGCTTAGTTTGTTGAGGGCCAGTTTGCTGCCTGTTTTGTAAACTTTGGTAAGTTTGTCAATGCAGACGACCAACGGCAGGTGGCTCGGCTCCTCCTCGATGCCTCTCATCTCCTCTAATGTAAAAAGAAGTTAGAGAGAAATAAATGTCAATAGAAACTGTTGATTGGCTGTAACCTAACAAAATAAACCTTTTTAAAAAGAAATCTCATAACATAATAATTAAGGTCCCAAATGTGTTTCCAAATCTAAAAATGAATGTTCTTAACTGCATAATTATTTATGTCATGTGTTTATAAAGTATGGCCAAGCAATAATTCATTTTTGAACCCAAATTAAAGTGGCAGTAACATGAACTGATTCCTTTCTCAGACCTGATCTCCTATGGTCCATAGCACAAGCCTGGTCCTCCTCCATCACACTGAGCCTGGCAGCTCCTCCTCCACACCAGGGCCAGTCCCAGGTCTCAATTCGTCCACTGCCAGACCAGTAGGATTTCTGTAGTGGGAAGTACCATGGACGCGGCAGTCCGTACATACCTGTAATAAACAGTAAAAACACATTTTTTACCTAATATATTTAAACCTATAAAACCTTATATTTGAGATTAGTTTGAAGTGATTTCACACCTGGATGCACAGCTTCTATGTACCAGGTGAGAACACCATACACACTGGCATCGATGATGAGCATCATCATTGACAGACCAAGGTTGAAGTCATCGCCCTCTACTGGAGACTGGTTGATGGTCCTCCACTGTATTCCCACACCTGCGACTTCATACAGCGCAAAATACTTGGATCCCAACCCAAAGGCGGTGGTGGACATCAGAGACTAAAGTGGATGTGAAGGACAAAGATAATCAAGTCATTCTTTCTGATTGGACCAAACTTTTAGAACAAAGAGTTAGCAACTCTTTTCAACAAATGGGGAAAAACAAAGAAAAGCTAAAGGTCTTACAGCAATGCACTTCTCAAAAGCAGTGATCTTGTCGTGGGCCACCTCTTCTCTGATGGCTATATACATGTAGGGCACATAGCTCAGGAAGTAGATGATTCCACCACAGGCTGAGGCCAACTTGGCTTTGGAGTAGATTACTGACACCAAAAAGCTGAAAAAACAGACATCGATGCAGCAGTTTAAATCTGAGGCATCACTTTACGGTTATTTAAATTTAAAAAAAGCAAATACTAGGATTAACTGTGTCCCTATGATGACACCCTACAGAAAATCAGAGAAAATACTGTTTCAAAAGGAAACACGTAGTAAAGACAAATAATTTTTTTTAACTTTTTTGACATTTTTGTTCACAATTGAGGGCTTTTGTTTGTAATGGAAAAAGTAAGAAGAGAGTTCTTTTTCTCAATGACACATACATACAGCACAAAACAAACTGTGAAGAGACCAGACTGTTATTTAATTGATAGCACAAACAGCTCCATTAGTTAAGATCGCTGTCATGGAGAGTGAAGTGAGATGTTCTGCTAAAGTGAGCCATGTGGTTTATCTCCAGCCTTTTCATTAGTCACAGGAAATTGATTTTGTCTTACAGTAGCCGTCAGTCTACAGTCACTGCTATTTGAAAAAAATGACTGAGAGACAGTTGTGCGTCAAATTTACTTGGCAACTGATCCTGGCTGTGAAGATCGTCTCCTCACTCACACTTTCTTAAGACAAAGATAATGGAAAAACTAGATAAATTGTTTATATTTTTTATATTGGGATGTTTACATTATGATACAAATGCACATGCTCAACATTATATCAGTGATTTATTATTTGTCGCAGTTCCTACTGTATGTTAAAGTGGTCACCTAGCCAGAATCAAGCTTTTGTTTTCATAGACAGTAGACATCACAGTTGCTTAGAGTCATATTGCTTGCTTTGACTGAAGTTGCCTCGAAGAAGATGAAGTCATTTGTCAGCGTCAGTCAGATTAAATTCTCTCTTGCCTTTAAATGTCAGGAGTTAACAAGGCTGTTTTGGTCAATGACACACTGACGTCCACCCCACTGTGCAACAATCTTGGCAAACTGCTGCTGCTGTTTAAATGTACGGCTTCAAAATCACCATCAGAGGTATTACACTGCGTTTATTCATTCAAAAACCAACTTCATGACCAATTGACTGACTAAACCAACAATTGACTGATGTTGTAAAAGAATTCCTAACCAGAACATAATGGTGGCCACAGCGTATATGGTGAGGAAGAGCCAGATGATGAAGGGGTTACTGTGCAGGAGCACTCGGCCATACTTCAGGATGGCCGTCAGAGCGGTGACGGAGATGGACAGCTGCACAAAGCCGGTGATAAACCAGGCAACCCAGTGCACCGCGTTGTTCAACCCCATCATTTTCATCACCTGAAAGTGACAGGAAAATTTGCGACACCGTGACTGAGTTTCCAACAGGGCCACGACTTGGCGGAACGAAAACAAAAAGTCTGACACATTTATGAAGGACACATGGCTCTTAGGGGAGCACAGGGTACAAACAACAGAGTGTTGACAGGCTCACCTCTTTTAGTCGATGTTCTTTTTCAGCTACAATATGCTGGATCATCATGGCCACGGAGTAAACCCAGGAGATGACCATGCACAGAGGCATCATGTGCTCGATGACAAACAGGAAACTGTGGGTGAGGGCACACAGAAATGCACAAATCAGTCAGGAAATCAGGTAGAGGTTTGATTTTAATGATAAAACCCAGTGATTAAATTGCGTTATATATTCTTAACATTAAAACAGTATACATAACAGTAATACATAGACATCTATATGAAACACACTCCTTACTCATCTCTGGTGTAACATGGGTAAGGAAACATTTGAACATAGTTTCCAGGCTCAACCACATCATGTCCCACAAACGTGTTAATAATGGCTCGTTCGATCATATCTGCAGAGAAGAAGGAGAGAGAGGGAGGGAGAGGGAGCAATATGTCATTGAGGTTCTTCTACCTTTCCTTTCATTAGGGGTGTTGTGACAAGGCAGTATTGCATTTAGAATCATCTGGTGGAGCGTGGGGGTCATGCATTTTTTAATTAAACCAATTGTGATCATTTCAGCATTATAAGAGCTCTATGTTTCAAGTGCCTTCTGGTACAAAAACACCATAATTTGTACAGAAAATACCAAGTTTGAGTATGTTCTTCACGAAAAAACCAAAACAATCAAAAAAACACAGATGTGTTCAGCCTCTTCAATAGCTCTTTTACGTCACGCTCTCTGAGTAATTTTTGCTTTTCACTGAAAGTGCTCCGGCTGCAGCTCATGCTGACATATTCACAAGTGCACAGCAATAAGCACTTTAGCAGAATAACTCCTAATAATGCACTTGACATTGTGGTGGTGTTTTTTCTCTCTGTGTTTTCCCCCTCTGCATCTGTGTCTGCACCTGGATCTACAGCACACAAGAACTGCAGTATAACCATAACTGTTATATAAAAAAATCATTCATCTACCTTGAATCCACACAAAGCCATAGAGGAAGTAGAATTTCCCTCCGGTGTTCGGTCCTGGACGCCAGTATGCTCTTCGGATTTCATTGGTCTTCTCCGTAAAACTGGAGTTCTGTCTAATTTTGTACAAAACATGTGGCGGCAGGGAGCCATCCCTGTTGGTCTGGAAAATTACACCTGGAACGACGGAGTGGACACAGTGCAGCGGGTTAGTTTCCTGCTGGTTACTCATGCAGAAAACTGGAAATATGTTTTTAAATGAGTAGCAGGGGTTTGAAATAGCCCTGTTCCTTTCCCACTACATAGAGTGATATCCTCGACTTTGTAAAGATACTTCTGTCTGACAGAGGTTTGGAAATGGCCCACTTATTGATCTGGTAACCAAGCACAGCCGAGGTTTTCTAGTGTGCTGCTGCATTTAGTTCATATTATGTCAACCTTTGTCTAACATTTTTTAACTTAAGTCTGTGAGTAGATTGACTGGTGGTCAAAACAGAAAAGTCTTACTGGCAAACACGGAGACATTGTCCTGATAGGCCTGGTTGAGGGTATAGTTGACAATGCTGTCCTCGTCAGGAAAACCTTTGAAGACGTCCACACTGACCTGAAATGTCCCATAATGGAGATGAAGTTCTATTAAAAACCCAACTTAAACTTAAAGAAATACTTTTCCTCCTCAATGTACAAATTGAATTTTGGAGAGAAAAAATCAAATAATGTATTTTGTCCCTTAGCTGTAGTAAAGAACCGTTCTTTACCCTCCTTACCTTAGACATGAAGCGTGTCCAGCCACAGGCGGCGTTGTCAATAGTGTCCAGCTGCTCCAGCAGGGTGGAGGTGTTGGGGATGCTATAGTTTCCTTCGATCAGACTCTGCATCAGTTCACTGTCGGTGTCGTTCAGCAGCTCAGGATGCTGCTGCAGCTCCGAGGACAGCTGAGCAGCAGGACAATTATGAACACATCAGTGAAACAGTAATTGTTGGTTGATGTGGATACTGGTAATTATTCGGTTTAAAAGGGAATTTAAACACAACAGGTGAGGTTTTACTATATCAGTAAAACCTCTTCTGAGGTTAACAGAAGAGGACCTAAAACAAAGAGGTATCATACCACTGGAAACGCACCATTCACTGATTACATGGAGTTTTGTTTACATATTTAAACATGTATATATATATATATATATATATACATATATATATATATATATACCGTATATATATACCGTATATATATACCGTATATATATATATATATATATAATTTTTTATATTGTATGGCTGTTTTTATTAAGTTTATTTAGCGTTTTTTATTTGTTGAGTTTAGTGTTTGATTTTAGTCTTGCAACATTGATATTAAGAGTCAGAGAGCAAAAGAAATTTGCCAGGTGACCTTTAACCTCTTTGTTTTTCAAACATTTGTCTGTGAATAAACAGCTATTTACTGGTCGAAAAAGGTGATAAAATGGCAACACAAACCTGTAAAAAAAAATGGTAACTGATGTTTACCTGCTGTAGCCACACCAGGTGTCTGTGCAGACGTCCCTCCTCCAGAAACGTCCTGAGCTGAGCTGAGATATTGAGCCACACCTTGGTGTAGTGTGTCAAGTTCCCCACAAATTCAAACGTCTCATTTGCCTGAGAGGAGAAAAAAAAATCTTTTAGATCAAACTTGTTTCCCACTTCTCTCTCCACCTCCATCATCCATCCATCCCTATCTGTATCTGCTGCCGTAATTGCATTAAGCCCATCACACATACAGGAGGTCTATAAGCAGCAGCTGGTATCAAAGGTCTGCGCTAACTAACAGATAATCAGTGGCTGATTGTACTGATGGCCACTTATTGAGAAACACATGGAAGGGATTAATATCAAAGTGGGTCTATGTTATTACTGTTCTCCTGTGACTGTGTTTCCTGAACAAATGAAGTTCTAATTGAAATGTGCTAAGGATACACGTGGTCATATATTATGAAAAGACAGAGAATATGGCCATGTGAAATTCTGGCCATGGTTATAATTTGGCAATACATAATATATATGTATATATGTAATATATATGTACATATATACATATGTTTCCCCACATCTTTATGTATTTTATTGATTTAACTGTATCCATCTCATTAGCTTCTCCCTCAAAACAACTGGAAGATGTTCCAAATTATTTTTGGCAATCTATTGGAGTCAAAATTGAATGAAATTGTACTGTAAATGAAATGGAAATATAGGTATTTCCTCATTTATTTATTTTTATTTCACTCTCTTAGTATCTATTCCAGACTGGTGTCCTACATATTTTTGTTGGGGGTGGGATTCAGATATAAAGGCGGACATTGTGACTCTTCTATATTTGTATCTATGTAACATATTGTTGATGCTGAATAAAATTTTTTTAAAAAGAAACTATAAATGATCTAATAGCCCGGTCCTCCATTTAACATGGGATGTAGAACTTTGGCACAGAGGTGGTTAGCTTTTCTACACCATGGGCCACATGTGGGGCCACACCAAATGGTTGAGGTGTTGAATCATTGCCAGAGGAGACTCATATCTGGAAGAGCTTCCAACTTGCCTTTTGAATCACTTTATCCACCTCGGAGCCAATAGGAGAATAGAGGATCTTGGGATTTGCGGTCATCAAGTGGACTAGTAAGCCCAGGTTCCTTTGTTCTTTGCTGGTGAAGCCCAACGAACTCATGTTCCCCTGCTTCAATGCCTCTGGCTCAATGATCCTGTAACATCCAACATGGCAGTACATGAAGTTCAGCTTCACTGTCAATAATCGTGCTGCATTTCAGGATTCTCGTTTTTTTCTCCACAGTCAAAAGAGTGAAGCATTTCCCACTATGATATCATTGTACTGTAGCTTTTATTTAGCTGCAGCTGTGACTCACCCACCTGTTGTTCCCACACAGAATAGGCTGCAGCCCGGCCCACAGTTGTACAAATGCTGAAAACTGAGAATGAGGGTTTTCTGCTTCCTGCTTCTCTTTCTCTCTTCTTATTTTTTCCCCTCCCTCAGTTCCTTTCTCAGCCTCCTCCCTGGGCACGTCAGTCGTATTTGGACCCCAAATGGTGACATTAAGAGGCCAAGTCAGGTTTGCGGGGGAGGTTGGGGATCGACCGGCACAGGCTCCTTTGGGCAGCAGACGGGCCAGACCGGAGAGAAGGTCCACGTCCTTCAGCAGCCTCTCTATGTCGGCCAGGTCTTTCAACAAGGCCCCAAGATGAGACTGAGAGAGAGGCGATCCAGAGTTGGGTGGGTCAAGATAGAGCTGGAGCATTTTGGGGTAAAGAAGATAAAGTGAGACAAATAGATAAATTTGCTCCAGTGTCCAAAATTATTTTACAGTGGAATATTTTGATTTTTTTCTTAAAAAAGCTTAAAATATTAATTTTAAATTATTGAAATCAGGGTCTGAACTTGCCTGGAGAAACAACAAGGTAATAAAATAAATCTCTACGGTACAAACAAACAGCCAGAGAAAACCATAGAACCCGTTGATGTGAGGATGCAGAACTGTGAGATCATGAAGTACTGGTACTGAACATGAAGTACTAGGGTGACTCCTGACTCCTGTACCTGCTCCATGACTCTGCGTGTATCAATCTGTTCTCTCAGCTTCAGACTCAACTGTCTGAATCGCTCTGCTCTCTGACTCTTTACTCCACTGCACAACACGCCGCGATAGGCCTCCAGTGTTGGCTGCTGCTTTTCAGGCACCAGAAGGATGTTGGTGATGTCACTGGCCCCGCCCTCTTCACAGGTGAGGCTCTCAAGCAAAGGTCCAGTCAGGAGGATTCCCTGAGGAAGAACGGAGATCATAAAGACAAAATCCATTTTATTGTTAATGAATGGTACCAGGTCATTTTCGGGAATACTAATATGTGATGCAATTTCTGACTCAGTAGAGTTATAGTCAAAATCAATACCACAGTTAATTAACTCATACAGTAGAACAATTATGCTGACTTGCTATTTGGAACTAGTAAAATACATATGTATAACATTAGATTACTAGGTATTCTCTGAAGGACACAGGTCAATTTAAATATATTAAGAACTAAACTTGCACAACATTAGCATCAGGATCAGAAGCTGAGTTTGTTTCACTCCCCCCCCCCCTCTCCCCCATTTGGAAAACAACCCTTCTGAAGATGGACAAAGCAGCCATGATCTGAGTCGGCAGGCATTTGAAAGGACTTTTCTTTTCCCTGCCAAACTCAAAAACAGCTGGAATTCCTTTTGAACACTGTTTTATCTACAGTGAGGCCAGACATCATTTTAACCTTAGAAGGCTGCATCAAAGCCCTTCCTTCTGCAGAGATAAAGGCAACTTATCCCACAAAGGTAACATTTGGTCCTGTTCAAATGTTGCCTACAGTAATTAGTATACAAATTCTTTTTTAATTGGAAGTCTCACAAGTAATATAACTGATTTCCACACTTTTTAAAAAATTGGTTTTAGAAAGAAAATGAACAGATTATCTGTTTGTAGTTGACCTCTGCTTCCTTAAGGAGCTGCTCGGTGTCTTCCTGGTTTCCTGTCTCTTCCCTGAGGCCCAGAGCCTGCGACATGAGCCTGAGCAGAGCATATCTGTGGGCTGCTTTGGTGGGATCACGTAAAGCCCTGTATATCAGGCCTTTGTCCAGACTGTGAACATCCCCCAACAGCTTCTCCTGAAGTTACAGCACAAGGAAGCACAAACATCATTCAACTTCAAAAAATGTCAATAAATATACATTTATTAATGACAAAAATCCTGTTGTGTCCTAAACAGCTGACACTTTAAGTCAGTTACTTTAACTAACTTAAAGTGTCAGCTGTTTAGGAGACAACAGGAAATGTGCCGTGGTGTTTATCAGAGTGCATTAACTCCTTGATTGGGATCTTTTCTAGGGCAATTGTTTCTTAGTTTCATCAGGGTAAATGCCAAGATTCCAGCGTTTTTAAATCCACTTAGAACTGTGGTGTCCAGTCCAAGAGGAGGGCTGCACTAAAACAGCATTTAGAAAAACTCCAACTATTGCATTTATACTTATGGTCAATTTTTCGGGCAGTGGGAAAAAACTAGCAAAAACTCAGACAGTCTTTATGGTTGTGGTTGTACATAACACTTTAACTCTTATCAATAGGTATTAAATGCAAATCTCACTAAATCAATTAACCCCGAAATCTGTGAAAATTACGTCTAGCTTTCAATATACACGTCACTGTCCAAAAAGTTCAGAGTGAATCTTATAACTTATAACCTATTGTCTTTGCAACAACAAAAAAAAACTTCTTGAGATAAAATGCTGTCACTCTACTTTTTTTCAAGGACCAAAAGGCACCACTGAAAAACATCAACCATTAATTAGGTAATTTACCGAGTCTTTAAGTCAGCTAACCAAAGATTTTCAACTAAGATTAAATTGTAGCATAAACTGTAAGATTATCACAGTGCACAACAGACTTTAACACACACGGTACAGTCACTACATCACACACACCCTTCCTGTAATTCTAATTTTCTAGAAACAATAAACTGTGCTAATTTCAGAATAATATTTTTTTTAAATTGGCCTCGAACCCATGTAATATTCTGACTGTTCTGGAATAAGCAGGATCAGTCAGCCACAACAACAACAAAAAAAACTTCACATAAATCCCAGATAAATACAGCGAAGCAGGGCTTAGTAAATGTCAACACTTGAAGCAGAGTTTTAAGCAGGTGAACCATAAATCAAAGCCACCTGAGTGAATGCAGATTCAACAGATTACAGACAGTACAGTGAGGGGAAGAGGAATAAATGCCTCCAGGAGAAGCTGAGGATACTGGCCTACAGTTATCCCTGACGGGAAAGTGTGGATCGCCACTAGATAGGAGATAAGTGTGTTTCAAATTTAATTAGTTGACCCAATCGTAGCTCTCTGCCATATGTTCCCTGCTAAATTTAAGCGTTATAATATTAAATGCTTAACCCCACTGACAGCAAACTTCACCATGAACTCATTTTATATACGGAGAAAAAGTTTCACTTTAGCTGCTCTTGCACATAAAGTGAAGTGTATCAGCAGTGAGATGAGCTGACGGCACTGACTCAGCATCCAGCCCAGCACACTGCTGCTTTTATTATCCACTACTGTCGTGAATGCAGGTCTATAAAAAACTGGGAATCTGTAAACAGGTTTGACTTATTTAAATGCCACTCGTTAAAACGGCTTAGGACTCAAGTCCAAATAATGATGGCCTCTGTGTGTGTGTGTGCGTGTGTGTGTGCTTAAATTGACTTGCTTTCAAATGAAGAACTTTCTGTCCAGTTTTTTGTTTTTTCTCCTTTGCCCCTTGCATCCAACTGATGGCGCCTTCACCAGCTCTGAGTGACGTACCAAAGATAAGACTGTGGACCTGCAAAGGACACACACATACGCACACAAATAATGTCGCACACATGCACTATTTGAAATCACAAGAACTGCACAAAACTGTTGTGAATGTCAATGGTAAAACCTGTTAAAATGCCCAGTGTTGGAGTAAAGGCCACTTTCAGCCTATCACGGCTCCTGAGACCCGCTCTGATCAACAATGAAACTAGTGAAGAGGTTGACAGCTTTAAACACTCTGGACTCACACTGGACAATAAAGTCAGCAGTGAACAGCCCACAAAGAGCCACCAAAGACCATCCATCATTTAGACACAGAAAGGATTCTGTCTCCTACTGTACCTTTCTGAATGCCTCACAAAAGAAAGGTTCTGTTTGGTCACACGACTAGGGCTTCTGATTATTCACTGGGAAGCTGTGGAAATTACAATTCATTATAAATATTCACGATTGCAATTAATCAGTATTAATTATGGTTAATTAAAGTAATCCAAAATTTAGTGACATAACTAGTGACATTTTTTTCTGCATATTACTGGAACAGAAAGCACAGGTAAAAACAGGTTCGTCTGTGTTCCCCATATCTTTTTTGTTTTTGTTTATCGTTTTTATAAACGATGCAATAAATAATATGAAAAATGTCACATAACGTGTATCGACTGTGTCTTATAGGAACGATGAGTGGATGTAGTGGATACAGCGTGTTATACTATGCTATTATACCTTTGCATTTAATTTTATTATATTTTATATATTTTATATATATAATTTTGTACATTTTCAATTAAATTAATGTGCAAAATGCACAAAATTGTTTTTCTTAGATCCGTGTACAAATGTGAAAATTAATAAGTTGGAGTGGGCATAGACTAAGGGAGAAGATCTGAATGTCCTCAAAATATTATTACAAGTGCAGTAAAACATGAACTGGTTTTAAACAGGCACAGCATTTAACACATTCATCAAGCAAAGCTGGTCTGTTTCAATTACGTATTGTGACCTCCTCTTCAACCTGTACTGCTTTAGTCCTATATCGTAGGTCATAGGTCATAGGCCACCATAACTGAGTAAACCTCTGGACACAGGTCAGTGAATACTATGGTCATTCAGCTCCTTGTATCACCTGTTGGCTCTCTCAGACTACAGCTCAGTCAATGCCCTAGCCCTAGTTTGGTGGACAGCTCCCTGTGGCCATCCCCTATGTCTTCTCACAAATTAAGTTTTGACAGGAGCTGGAAATTAGTTATCAAATTATTAAGTACTTCACACAGTTGTCACATGAAGTGAACTGTTTTATTGCAATTGTTAACCCAATGAGAAAAACCTTGTTTTCTTGTAGACCAAAGCTAAATAACAGAAAATGAACCAATGTATTTCCAGGCCTGGTGGGTTGTTATTCCCTCTGTCATTTGGATTTGACATTTTTATCTCAAACTCACTCTGTACGGCCATCTCTAGTATTAGAACAACAGAGGACTTTACCACCTGCACCCCATCTACTGCCACCTTCCCATAATGTCCTGAGGGCATGCAGTAACTGTTGGTCCATAAGGTACAACAAGGCACACTTCAGCAAAAGGCCATTACCTCCAGCTACGGTCGTGGTCGACACAGATGTTGTCTGAGGGCCCGTTTCACGCTCTGCCAGTGTTTATGAGCTGAACTTGTTTATGCGTATTATGCATCCGTAGTGTAGCTGTTTAATGGTCTGTAGTGTTTGCTAAATGTCACTGTGTTATGGTTTTCTCATGGGGCAGGACAACACAACAACCCACAACACAATCTTTACTGTTTTTTCTAATATTTTAACACTGCCTGTGTGCTCTGGCCATATCTGTTTGGAATTGAGATGTACGATTTGAAATAAAATGAGAAGAGACATGGGTGAAATGGTTTAGTGGAGGAGAAGGAAAAGGGGGAGGCTGGATTTGAAGTTTAAATCAAATCAAAGTGTCCACAATAACTGTCACACCAGTGGAGCGAGGATGGGTGTGTCAACCCATGGCTCTCGGTGATGATGGGACAGGAAACTTCACAGAACAAATGCTGACGATCAATATATTAAACTAGTGACCTAACGTTGTCTGTGTAAAAACATTTGTTCCGGGTCAATCTGAGAAGGACAAGGCAAAAAAAACATTTATATAGAACTGTTGTGACTCATAAGGGTAAAATGTAGGGCAAAAAGAAAATCAGGAAACTTTTCATGAAGAATTATTTTAAATCAAATCATTATCTCCTACACGAATGTTACATTAGGACAGAAGCTTTCAACAGAACTATAGAATAAACCTTTAATACATTTCCTCCATGTGTGATATCTTCTCCTCTCTGCTGTCTGACATACTGTAAACCCATTTTATGCGGTCCACTGAGGCATGGACTCTTTACCTGCTGCTTCCTTTCAGAAGTTAACTTTTCTCTTTGTCTTTTCACAAATGCATTCTTCCACTGTGTTGCTTTGAAAGTGTGTTTTTTTTTATTATTTGACCTTTTCAGGTAAAATCATCTCTTGTCTTTGGACTATATTTCTCTTTGACCCTTCAAATAGAACTCCGTTCAGGGATGTCCAATATTAACTGTTTGCTAATATCCAATATTGTCCAAACACTTAATTTCCAATTCCAATATCAACCAATACCAATATTGGCCTGGTAATATTTATTTATTTATCTCTACAAACTATTGTATGAGTATGAGATTCATTAAAATACATTTTTGGGCACACAACATTTGGCGACACCCAGGCATTGGGTTATTGGGTTTTTATTACCAAAGGAAAAACCAATCATTATTCTTACAGATATTAAAGAATATGCTAATATCGGGCTGGTAATATTGATCGGACAATATTATTGGACATCCCCAATTCTGTTACTTTGTTCTTAAAGCTTTGGGCCACCTAAATAAATTATATTAAATCTATAGAAATAACAATAGAACAACACATGGCCAAACGGTCATCTATTCATCAGAATTATTGGTGACATAAACACCAGTTACCTGGCAGCAGCTGGACGAATTGACTGACACTGCATAAGACAGATGGGACACAGTCTTGGAAACAGAGTTAGATGTGAGTGCAGTGGCAGCAGTGACTCACCTCTCTCACACTGAGGGGAATGCTGAGCAGTAAACTGCTGGTCGAGTTGGACAAGGAAAGGTTCTTCTCCAGGAACTGATGGAACGCCGACTGATTCTTCAGCACACTGGCCAGTGTGAAGCCTGTGGACAAAGCACAAACACACACAGATGTAAAATGACTTGAATCAAATTTTGGACGACAAGTCAGCCTCAGCTTATAGTGTAGGTAGACCACCTGGGTTGACGCCATCTGGAAGTCACAATGTTTACGGTTAAACAGAAGCAGACTCAAATCCAATATTTTTTTTTTTAATGAAAGAAAATTCACGTTACTAAACTCTGTGATTTATTCAGAGGAGAAATCTGGAGACAATGGGATGGATCCAGAGGCTAAAATTGGAAAATCAGATGAGCACTGGTAAAGCAGTGACCTAAAAATATTCAGCTGCCACAGAGTATGAAAAAGGGACATAACCATTAAAGTGTAATTACTATCTATTTTCTCCAGAGAAATTTATTTCGCTGTTTTTAGAGCCTCCTAAGGAAGAACACGACTCCACCAGACATAAAAACCATGTACTCTCCACTTCAAACACACCTATATTTGTGTGTTTATAGCTTTTGCTATAGAAAAAAAAATCCTTTAAAATCCTACCAATAATACAATTTTCCACTCCGCTGGCAGCAGAGGCTGGTTATAACATCACCAAGCACTACTAAATACCACATGCTTTACTTCCCTTTTTATCCTGGGAGTTTGAAAACATGCTGACCAAAGCTAAATTGTGTTCCCATGACTGACATGGCATCTTTAATCTGGAACAGCTCTCCTTCGATTCCATCGGCATGCTCAATAACATCACTTCAAACTGCAGCATGGATCAATGCCAACTCTGCTTACTGTGTATTTTCAAGTAGGAGGCAGCATGGAGAAATCCTTTTAATGACAAACAGAACAGACAAGATTAAAATATCAGACTCTAATGTTGTTTTTTTTGCTAAGTGTGTGATTAATCATCCAGCAGAGGCCAAAACCTTCAGGGTAATTAACATATAGTGGTTTCAGGCAGCTAAGCTCAGAACAGAGCAGGGATTTTGCAGATACATCAGTACAAGCTCCTTATATTTATGGAGTAGTTTTAATAATGCAACACAGCATTGCATCATACTCTATCCTGGCCGTTCTCACTCAACTCCTCCTCCTCCGGCTTTGTAAATAAATGTAGGAATGGTGTTGAGAGTTTACATTGGTCTGGCCCTGAGCTCCACAGCTGACCTGTGAATTATTGTTCTTATAGATGGTATTATTCTTCCTTGGATTGGTATTCAAACACAGGAACAAGGCAACACTAGTACAGAGGGTAGTGTTGTAGTAAATGCACTCACACGAGGGGCAGAAGAAGAACTGATTACATTTATAGTCTTGGTTTTATTATATTTTTCTGAGTATTCAGCTTTTGGCAGCTACTAACGGCACTTCACTTGTGTGAAGAATGATGTTGTTTTGCCTCCTTCTCTCCTCATTTTTGACATGAATTAGTTATTATAGCGCCACACTGTAAAAAAAATGGTTAGCCACTGCTGCCTAACACAGAAGGAGATCGCTGGGTTGACGGTTTCAATCCCTGGTCTTTCTGTATGAAGTTTTGCTCGTTCTTCATGTTCGCGTCCACGTTTACCCTCTTAGTCCATATAAACTGCATTGACCATAGGCATGAATGTAAATGATGAACTGGTGTAGATAAGATGAAGCCACCACTTTAATGAAAGGTGCTCATGAATACAGACTATTATAGTAAAACTTAACAAATACAGCCTTCTGTGGATGACTATGTGAGAGATTTTTCAATATTTACAGATGCATTTTTGAATGTCAGGACTCCTCTAATGCAGTGTAAATCTGAATTTTTCTGATGATTATTGATTTATGTATCTACTCAGTAACTGCTTTATAAATGTAATATCTGTTTGTTTTCTTCTTTTATTTTACTTGTTCATCTGCTCCTGATTGACACTGTATTCTTGATTGTATTGCTCAGATAAATTTGTTTTTTTCTCTTAAAGTTAACAGTATTTGTAAATATTATCATTATATATATATTTCTAGATTAATTGTCTGTTATTGGTTTGTCTGAATGTCTAACGAAACACTAGATGACAAAATCAGTCTGCCCAAACGTCATTCAGTATGGATCAATCTTGCCATTAACAATTGTTCAGATGGGTGATGATGATGTAGTGGTGTGTGGGAAATGGGGTTTTACTCAATAAAATATATTACATAACTATATATTTTATTACAAACCAAGCCTTGTTAAACACCATTGTCGATCAACTAATACTTTCAAGGCATGTCCAAAAAAAAAAAAAAAGTATAAAAATGAACGCAATAACTGTATGTCAATGTCAGCAGGGACTCTGCCTAAGGTCACCTGACAAGGATGAAATTACTGTATCTGTCTGTTAACGATACGATATATAGCTTAAAAAAATAAATACTGACTACATGATATGGAAATTGACGATGATGTTGATGATGAAGTATGGTATGTGTTCTAACCTTGGCTCTGGTTGAAGGCAGAGTCTGGAGGTACAGGTGTGGAGCTAAGATTCTCCAGGTGCCGCTGCAGAGTCTCCAACTCCTGACCCAAACCGGGTCGTTCAGAGGTGAAGAGTCGATTTTGTTCAACCACCTCACTGATCCGCTCCAGCAGCTGGGTAACACTAACACAGGGGCAACGTTGGGAAGATAACAGTTGAAATTACCATATTTTCCGGATTATAAGACGCTACTTTTTTCCCACGCTTTGAACCATGCGGCTTATATAAAGATCTTTTCTATTTTTCTTCAGGACGCCCCCTGCTGGAACGCCAGCGGAGCGTTCTAGCAGGAAGTGCAAAAACAAGACAGACAGGCGAAGTCAGTGCAAAGAAGAACACGCTAGTTTTTATTTAGCACGACAGCGAATTATTTCCACACCCTCACCCCGTCATCATGGAAAGCACACGAAGAAGTTCGTATGATGCAGCTTTTAAGTTAAGGGCCATCGATCTGGCTAGCCAGGGAGGAAATAGGGCTGCTGCACATAAGCTAGGCGTTAATGAATCCATGGTGAGACGTTGGAGACGGCAGCGGAAAGAAGAGAGCAGCGCACCTTCAGAGGCCACTTTACCTCGGGATGACAGCAACACTGACAGAGAGACTAAAACGGTATGTGACTATGTTTTTCTGAGGCTGTTCAACTCCGACACTGAAGAAGACAACTTCAGCGGTTGCAGTGCGCAGGGGGAAGATTAATAAAGCCATTAATTACTTTTCAGTTTTGTTCGATTGACACTTTTACTGCCGTGTTAGAGGCACTTTTCAGAAACAATCAGTTCAGGTATATAAATAAACATTTACGGTACAAAATCTTTCTGTGTTCCTGTGTATCCGGTAAATATGTAATTCCTCAACCTGGATATCGGCGGCTTATAGTCCGGTGCGGCTTATATGTATAATTTTTCTATTTTTTTTTTTATTAGTGGTTGCTTTCTATAGTCCGGAAAATACGGTAGTTAAAAAACTCAAACATAAATGGTGCAAAAGTTATACACAGGCTAGATTAGACTGAGGAGGCTTTTTGTTTTAGGTGTTTTGTGATTCATTTTTCATCCATTTGTCAATGTTCTATTTTTATCTTGCAGTTACAAAGCATTACATCAGCAACTGGCTCATAAACAGCCTCTCCCTCTGACAGTCCTGTTTGAATCCTGCTCTGTTTTCAACCCTAGTTTCAAACCATGAAACAAAAACTGCAATCAATTGGTTTTAAGCAGTTAAGGTTTGATTGAAAAGAATATTTAAAACAATATTTTCATTGTTTTAGCTTTCTTAACAAGACTGCCTGAGATATGATCATGTATGATTTATGTTTCCATCTATTAGTTTTGCTTACTGTGCTTTGATGATGAATTTAAAATACAAAGTCTAACTTTCTATAAGGAAGAGGTAAAACAATATCTTTTCTTAAGAAACATAAGAAAACAAATCATATGACAACAGGAGTTGACAATATTTAGGAGGCCAATTTCATTTTTATGCAGTTGTGACATATGTGTCAATAGGCTTTTGGAGATTATTTCACTTGGTTTTAAGAAAACACCAATTTGCACAGAAAAATAAAACAGTGGTGGGGGGTGAAGGTTACATAAAAGGGTCCCACAGTAAGTGAATTTCTATAAAAAAAATGTTTTATTATTTTAAGCCACTATTTGAAAGCTACTTACCTTTTCTTAAAAATGGAGGAATGCAGAATTAAATTCTTAGCATTTTTCAAATCCAAAATTTGCATGAAACTATAAATACTCAGACAAACCAATCGTCTTAGAATCTAATGTGGTTGGTAAAAGGTAATGTCTACTCACGTAGAGTTCTTGTACTGCAAGAAGCCAAACTCATCCCTCTGTCCATCTGGGCACAGAGACTGCATGATGGGAATAATCCCAGCCGAGGTGAGAGGAGCTGCACTGTAAAAGGCTAGACATCGGGGGACGAGTGGGCGGAAACCAACAGGCCAAGGGGAATAAATGTTGCAATGTCAGAGAGGGGGACGTAGGATAGAAGTGGGGTGTAGGAGGAATGTAACAGGTTGATTGTGAAGAAAAAAAAACAAGGAGAAAAGGAAGAGCAGAGGGAGAGAGAGAAGTGTTAGAGGAGAAGAGGAAGTGAGCAAGTAAGCAGTAAGTTTCAGACTTGACTGCCTGATGGGCAGCGAAGGGTCAGAGAGGTCAGACATGTCAGTGCTGTTTGTACAGGCCTTTCATCATGATGCTGCACAAAACTGTCTCTTCACATTATTGATCATTTCATCTGTTCAGGGACACTGCCCAGGTCAAAAGAGAAACTACTGCTGTTCATAAAAGCCCAATGTTTCCATGGCGATAGTCTGTGCTGCCGACACTTTCTGCCCAGCTAACCACTTCGCATTGTCCTCCTTCTCAACTCTCTTTTTTATATCACCCATATAACATAGAAATCGTTATCCTCTTATTCTTTTCTTAGAAGCAGAGAAACTTGGTCTGTTTTTTAATCCTGCTGTTTCCAACAACAGGTGCAAAATGGCATTTCTTTAAAGGCTTCATCTGAAATTTTTACAAATAACAAGATGTCAGGTGAAGGTACAGAAGAGATCGTGTACCGCTGTCATTTTCAAAAAATGTAATGCGGTGCTTCAAACTCCGGCCCATGGGCCCGATATGGCTCCCTGGGCTTTCTAATCTGGCACACCAAACACTGGCTCAAGATATTGTAAAGACTGTGGTCAAGCCTTCTGTTTCATCCATTGAAACGAATTGACTGTAATTTTTGTTGTTGCTACTAGATGGGAGCAGACATCAAATGTGCCAAATTATCCTAGAAAGTTTATATTTATTCTTGTATATTTTATTCATATTATTTCACCCAGCATTCTAGACCCAACCAATACTGAACCGGCCTGCCAGTCAACTTTTGAACCTTATTTTGGCCCGTGAGCCAAAACCTTTGCCCACCGCTATTGTAAATGTCAGCAGTATTTCAACTGTAGGCATCACTTTCATGTCTGTGGTGACAAACTTAAGCGGTATAAATTTAGTTTTTCAAATCAGAAAAAGACCCAATCTCTTGTTCCACAGCATTTTCAAATCTCAAAATCAGTCAAACTCTAACTTCACCTACATGAGTCCTCTCTGACCATTCAGCTGAAAAAAGGTTGATTCAGTCAAGGAGTTAAATGCAGGTCAGAAGCTGTCGTTTAGTCATACACAATCTGTACTGGGAGATTCAAATGCAAATTATTTTCCAGGGAAGAAGAAAAATAAAGACGCGTAAGCACACGCACTTTAATCTGCTGTGGGTTAAAGAAGAGTGAGTTCAACCATGTACTAACAGAACAGGTCAAACCTGAACATTTCAGTCAGTCAGAGATTCTTTATGTTTAAAAATATAATCGTCCTTTATCTATATTATGATGCTGCTCTGGCACAGAGGTAAGAAGTATTTTAAAACTCTATCTCACACATGCATGAAATTAGAGTTTCTACATGTAAAATCTTATATATTTTTCCACTTTCTTTTGTGCTCATGTGGAGGAACAGCAATAATGGGAATTCTGAAAACAAAACATTTATTGTGCAGAACGTACAGAATAATTTTAAGGACCTTCTTGGCCAAGGAGTTTGCAAATGCAAATGAAAGATTTGTACACTATGCAGATTGTTGTTTTGTGACTGGTGAATATTCACATATTCAAAATATCTTCCCCAGTGCTGCACAACATGAACCAGTTGGTCTGTTTGCCTAAGTTCCTTCCTACTTTTTTTTTTCCTGTGGTTGTATTGAACCAGACCTGTAAAGGAATACGGCACTCGTTCATTATTTTATATCATTGTTCTTGTCTTTTTAAGGATGACTGGTGTCATTGTTGCTTTCGTGTCTTTTCTGACTGAATGTCAAGGTTTGTGGACATAGTGTTTCATCAACATGGAACAGTTACAGTAAACACACAGGAACAACACAGAGGTAACACAACCCTGGAAAGATCATTAATATGCTACGTCACTCACAATCAGAATAATATAATAATGTGGTTAGGACACTTACACACTGGCCAGTCCAACATGAAGAGGAACATGCATCATGCACAGGAACAGAAAAGAAAAACAGACGTAGAAAAACCAAGAAAAAACAGCAGAGTGAGGACAGAGGTGGAGTACAAAGAAAAAAAGAGACAAAATCCAAATGAATTGGGAGCTACAGTGTGATGCTACAGGCAACAGCGAGTGCTCTAAAAACAAACTGAAGTAACTACGTAAAGACGTGGCAACAAAAATCTACAGGACAAAAAAGACACAACACACTTTTAGAGGCAAAAACAAAATCTGAATTAAAATTTAACAAAATTAAAATCTAAAAGTTCTAAGGTTCTCACTTTTACAAAAATTATATTTCAAATATTTTCACATGACACTTTCACATACACACATGAATTCAATGCCTACGGATCCTGCAATTTCAGGAGTAATGGACTTTTTCTGTGCTGCTGGCAAACTGCCTGCTGTAGGAGATTGTGCCAAAGTGAGTGTACAGTCATGGGAGATTAAACACTGGTGGGTCACCACCAGTGTTAAGTCTGCTCTGCTGCCTCACCACAGAAAAAGCTTGTTTATACTCCTGTGACACACCAGGTCTGTTTTGTAGGAAAACTGAAATATCACTTAAACACAACATAAGTACTTGTATTTCAAAGACCAATCAGAGCGAGTCGTAGAAATGTGACTGACCTCGGTTAATCAGGATAAATCATGATAAATGAATCAGATTAGGAATTATATATAATAAATATACACAGGTATGTGTGTATATATATATAGACATACAGTATATACATATAAACACAGAGACATATTTATACATACATACACATATTTTGACATATTTCTATATATATAAAAAAAGTCATACAATACAGCAATTTCCAAATGGCAAATCTTAGCATCAGGAAGTGCTTTTTACACAAATTTGACAGCATTGTGGAAGTTGTCCAGTTTTGCCAGTCTCTGTTAACTTATTTAATTTAAACTATACGAGATCTAGAGGTCACTGGAAGTTCAGAGATGCCGCCAGAGACACTAGGTTGACCCAGGACACTAGTATTACAGTCACATCACTTCTGGCCTTCCAGCCCAAACACACTGAGGCAGGAGCCAGCTGTACTTGTTGCACAGCTGCTAATTGTGGTGCAAGCTAAATTAGGACTCAGGACTCAGGGGGACAAAAAAGGTAACTGTAAGAAGATGTTAATATTACATAAAAACTGGTAGACATGACGATAGAAGGCCTACCTTCCTTGACAGGAATGGCAGGCTTTTTCTGCCTGAGGCCCAGGAGGATGAAGAAGAGAACCAGTGGGATGAAGATCTCAAAGGCCAGCACCCACTGCAGGAAGAAAGACAGAGCCACTCCGTTAATGGAAACCGATTTTCAGTGATATCTTGTCAAAACTTTATATAACCCATTATGAAATCTGGTTACATCATAAGCTGTGGATCATGCTGTGGTGAAAATTGAGTGTGTCCCCTGTCACACAGCAAAGCATTCTACCAGGGAGAGAGTGTGAAGGATGTACAGCCTCCTGAACATGCCATAATATCCGCCCACGGGTGCTACTGACAGAACCTTTCCTGGGGGGGGGGTTGTTTTAGCAGCACGTGTTGTGAAAATGCTCACATACACTGGTGGGAGCGTATTTATTACTGCGCTGTCTGTTGTAATACTCACACCACCTCATCAGACTACTACGACAAAACATTTACTCCTGCAAAAACTGCTAACTGTCTTACATCATTTCCTAGTGAGGAAACGGATAAAATGAAAGCAGGGAATTTATAAATCACAGCGAAGCATCAGCAGAGAAGGTAATTATGTTGGCATTATGGACTTTTCATATGAAAAGACAAAGTGGAAGAAAAATATTTGTGCATACCGCCCTCAGACAATACCATTGTTTTCTGTTCTGAATGAATGTGTTTACCTCTTTTAGCATGTACATTAAAATTATAAAATAATTAAGGGTCAAGTCAAACATCCTATAAACTGTTAGTACTTTATTCACATCTGACAGTGAACTGGCAACCGTTGTAGAACTGAAATTGAACACACTAGTTTTCCCTCTGTATGTTGAGAGTTTTGCCTTAAAAGTGATGAAATACACAAATACTGTATGTAGAAAAAAAAAGAACACCATCTCCAGAAAAGTGCAACACTACTTAAAATACAATAGACCTGAAGACAGACTGGTAGTTTATTTGAACCTTTATTTACAGACTGATGGACAAAGAGCAGATTGGAATGTTCTCACTGACAAACTTAATTCTATTTGGCTAACATAAATGAATGCAGACGCCGCCGGCGTGTCTGTTTTTGTTGTTCCTCTCTGTCTAACTTAATCCATGGGAATAAAAGTCAATTGACTTCCACAGTGACAAACACAACTAGATCTGGTGTTCTTTTGAGTTTTTTTTTTTTTTTTGTGTGTGTGTGTTTTTGTTTTGTTTGTTTGTTGTTGTTTTTTTTTGTCAGGACAAGGACAGTGACCACAATATGAAGCAGTTTAAAAGTTAATATCATTTATTTAACATGGCGCACTTTCATCGAGTTTTTTAGTTGCAAATAATATTTTCCAGCGAATACATGTCTGTATTGTTTGCCAATACCAGTCAGTCATCAGGTAATGTTTTATTCAGCTTTATAAAGAATAAAACAGATACCAGATATGCTTCGATATCAGAAATTGGCAGCAAATGTTCAGTATTTATTACTATTAGTTTTCTAAGCTACACTGCCTTTAATTCTCTGACGCTGAGACACAGTTTTAACAAAAATGCAGGAGCTCAATCAAGCATTCAAAGGACCAACATTCTTTTATAACCGATAAAGACAATAATGTTTGCCTTGATTTTACTGGCAGGGAATACAGTACAACACTGTTACATTTTGCAATGTGAGGACGCAGGCAGGGCCCAAATCCAGTACCCGGGAGACTCTGTTCAAGTGCACAAAGTTTATTCATTAAACTTTAAACAAAACTCACTGGTTGACAGGAGCTTGGAATGAGGAAACATCACACAATGCACATGACCAGTGATCTCACAAGTGACTGGGTGAAGAGACAGGTGTCTATACCCAGGACAGTGATACCAGTGAGACAGAGGTGAGTGTGATGACACTGATCAACTCAACACAGTAGACAAAACACAACACAGCAGTTTCAAAAAAATAAAAATAAATAAATAATTTAGTGTACTGCACATGTGGTGCTTTGGCCCAGAGGCAATGTCTCTGTCATTGGTGTGGAACCCCAGGGTTCACCTCCTGGGCAAGTTCGAATCCTGGTTAGGGCGGTTGGTACCTTCCAGTGGACTCACCACCTGCAGGAAGGTTTGGGGGGTTGGTATGGTGCAATGTGATTTGGGTGGCGACTGCTGCCCCCGCGACCCGGTAACGGATAAGCGGATGAAAATGGATGGATGGATGGATGGATGTACTGCACTAAAGGTAATTTACGAAGTACGCGTTTTTATATGTAACTGTGTTTGTCATCACAGTAAAACTAGCATTAGGAAAACAGCAGAGAACAAGAAACGTTTCAGTTTTTTTATTGATATCACAATTGTTATTAACCGTTGACAGAATCCAGTTGAGAAATTAGGTGTGACAGAGAGGGAAAAAACAGAAAATGGCAAATTAAAAAAAACCTCAGATCTTGTTGAAAGCTGCAACATCAACACTCTGGACCTGGAACAGAAGGTAAGAAATGTCTACCACACACGCAATCTGGAGCTTCTTGATGCCATAACCCACAGGAACCTGCTTGGATGTGCCCCACAACAGGCCGTCGGTCTGGATGGAGCGGACACACTCCTCCAACTTCACCATGTCTGTTTCATCATCCCACTGAAAAAAAAAGCATGTGGAAGGAATCATGAGACCAGGTGTGTTTGGGTCAACTCTGGAGGTGAGATGTACTGATAATATTCTGCCATAGCCAGATTAACATCTTACAGGTTTGACGTCCAGCAGGATTGAGGACTTTGCGATGAGGGCGGGTTTCTTGGCCTTCTTTTCGGCATATTCCTTCAATCTCTGCTCTTTTAGTTTTTCTGCCTCGTCATCATCTTCGTCACTGCCAAACAGGTCAATATCATCATCGTTGTCTTCCTCTTTCACCAGAGCCCTGCTTTTATGTGGAGCGGATTTACCCTGCAGAGAAAAACTTTAGTTTTTAAACTAACAGTGTGACGTAACAAGACAAACAATCAGTTCAGAGAAACTCACATTTGTGCAGGGAACTGATGGAGCTGCAGCTGCTGCCGGTGTTTTCTCCAGAAGTGCTACTCGACACTCGAGTTTAGAAAGTGCTGCACTCAGGTCATCCACCATTAAGAAAACATAAACAAGTCAGACACAGGTGAACAAAACTGTAAAAACAAAAAAACTATAAAAGCCATATTTGTCCTCCGAGTAGTAGATGTTGTAATATTCATACAGTAAACA
>NC_024328.1:723145-745534 GCF_000523025.1 Cynoglossus semilaevis | reverse complement strand
CACTTCCATACTTCCACTGGTATGTCATCAGGACCAACTGACTTTCCACTCTTCATCCTCTTCAGGGCTTTTCTAACTTCATCCTTTCTAACCTGATCTACCTTCTTCCTACTAGTCTCTGGTTCCTCGTTTCTACTTTCCCTTTCATTTTCCTCATTCAACAACTCCTCAAAGTATTCCTTCCATCTTCTCAGCACACTTTTCTCACTTGTGATCACATTCCCCTCTCTGTCCTTAATCAACCTCACCTGCTGCACATCCTTCCCAGCTTGGTTTCTCTGTCTCACCAATCTATACAACTCCTTTTCTCCTTCCTTTGTGTCCAAACTCTCATACAACTCCTCATATGCCTTTTGTTTGGCCTTGGCCACTTCCCTCTTCACCTCCCTTGTCCTCTCTTTGTACTACAGTCTGTTCTCTTCTGTTCTGTCACTGTCCCATCTCTTCTTCGCTAATCTCTTTAGCAAAAATACATACATAGGAAAACAATTACAATATACAGTTATTATTATTATTTTAAGTAAAACGGGATAAGTTTTACAAATATTATTGAAAAATTAAATCAAACACTGCAGCATTTTGGCAACAGTGTGATTTTTTTTTACAGGAATACATTTCCAGCAGATCCAGATCCAGAGTGTTCGTCTGCCTCAGCATGTTCACTGCGTAACGTCTTTCTGTGTTCTAGACTCAATGAAATTAATTGTCCTTTCTTTTTTCTGTCCCACTGAGAGCATTCACTAACATCCAACATAACCTTCGCATTTAACAACTGCAGGATTTTTTTCTTTTTTAAATTTTAGATCAAGATCCATTTAATTCACATAAAAAGAACATAAAGTTTACTAAATGGCAACAGTGTAGGTCTTCATCAAACTTTAACGGCCTTATCAATAATATTGATCACTTACACTCATTACAGACAATTCTATATCTATATATAATAGATTTGATGCGTCCTCATCTATACTACTGCCCCCTGATGAGTTTTCATCCACATCTATCAAAGCTACATGAATTTAATTTCGAGGTGGCCGTTGCTGGTTTTGAATGCACTCTAAACCAGATTTTAAATTGGAGCACAAAAATTGGATCTTGGCCTAATCTGCATTTTAATCAAAATGTTCACCCACACAGGCACAGGGACCGTCTGTATTTAAACCCACTTACATCAGCACTGCTGTGCCACCATGCTGATATGGCAGCCACACACACACACACACACACAGAAGCTTTTGCTGACTGTAGATTCATAATTATTCAACATCTACCAACTATCATCTGTGCTCCACAGTGCTGACGTCATTCCGAACATTTGGAACCACAAAGAACCCTGTGTTAGGATATGCAAAATCTGAGACGGTAGGAAGTCTAACAAAGGACAAGTTGATTTTTTACTCTTGAGCAAAAATAATTTCTGCATGACTGCAGATTGTTCAGTTTTGTTAAAGCGTTACAATTCTTTTATATATATATATATATATATATATATGAGCCTTTGTTTACAACCCCTTTATTACATGTTCAGACATGACCTGACCTCACTGTGACCTGAATAAACTGTTGCCCCTGTTGTATCTCGGGTACCTCGGTTTTGGTTTAATCTAAATTGTATTTTTTGGATCCTGCAGTTTTTCATATTGCTTCCATTTTGTAACTTTTTTTTTCTTTAATCTCTCTTATTTCACCACAGTACTCTGTTCCTCCAAAGCCAAGGTACACTTTTTATTGGTCTTTGATGGGTATGCAGCAGCTGATGTAAACAGAGAGGGACAGGGGTGGGGGAGGGGAGAGACATGCAGCACAGAAGAAGAGAGACAAGAAAACCCACTGCAAACTTATTGGTGTTTGGCTACAAATGTAATTGGTTGACACCAAATGAATTATTGAAAATTCAATAGACACTGATTAGTCTTATAAATTTAAATTTAAGTCTATGTAATTACTGATGTAAATCATGTAGATAGGTCGCTAATACCTGATGCAGAAATCGGATTCAATCACTTGTGATTAACAGCGCAGACAGTCTGATCTAAATTTAGGAAAATCTAATTTGCCTGCAGAGTGAATGTTAACTGAGTGTAGGGGGATATCGAAAATCTTCAAGGTGTATAAAGAACTAATTACACACAAGAAAGAGCCCAGTTACACAATGCCTGTTGAAGCACAAGTCATTACACAACCCATATTAATAACAGGATTAATCAAAATGGGTCATTTCTGTTCCCTGGTGTTTCAGGTGGATGGTGCTTCCTTTAGAAACAGACTGCCTTGAGACAGAAAGTCTGCTGGTCTTAGTCTTTCATTACAAAGACTTTGAATCAGACGCAGCCTCCAATCATCCTTTGATTTCACTAAGTGTCGTCATCCTGTCATCATCACACAGCATTGTTTCATATGGACCACAGCAGCTCCATGTAATCCATGCAGTCCAAACTCAACCTTAGCTTTTCACTCCCCCTTCCCTCACTTTCACTGCTCTCCTCTCTCCTCTCCCCTTGTGCAATAAACTCCCTCCTTCTTCTAAATGGATGTGTCATCCCAGAGTCTGGCTGCCACACGACTGCATCCTCTCCGTCTAATCAGTCTCCTCTTTAAAGTGGCACTTCAGCCAAAAAAACAAGGCTCATTTATTGAAAATGTTGGAATTATTGCTGCAGCTGCGCAATTTCATTTGGCTTGAGTGTTTAGAGCTGATGAATATGACGCTGTCCTCCACTAAAGGCCCTGAAGGACAGTCAGTCAACACACGTCTGTTGGAGGGATTAACAGAGGCCCTAATGAAACAAAGTAACAAAGCAAACAGAGCAGCTCAAGAGGTGTGTTGTGTTAGTTCAGCACAATAAGTCACTTTAGTCTCACTGTGATGAAAGGGTTAAAGATTAAAACTAACAATGACACAGTGAATTATTTCAGTAGGTGTACACTCACAAAGATGAAGGCCATGTCCACAACTGAGTATTATGTACTCCAGTTATATAAAATATATGTGTGTCCATATGTGTCCATTATAATATACGTATAATATAGAGGTGGTGCCCTTTTATTTTCACTTTTAAAGGCATGAAAAAATGTTAACTAGTAGAAATTAGATCCTGCAGATGGGCAGTAATGGAATGAAAAATGTGCTAGTTTTAGTACAAGTTTTGACTTTAAAAGCATCAAATGGTGTAGTGTTACAGAGGTTCAGTTTAGGGGAAGCAACTGTGAACAACGTGTGCACTAGAGAAAGAGACGGAGAGTAAGGGGGGGGGGGGGGGGTGTACGTGTTTCATAAAACCAGTGATTTAAGGAGCCTCTGAGAGAATTCAACTTTATAGATGTTTTATTTGATCACTGTTCTGATGTTGGCCATTTGTGGAGGTGTACACGCTATCAGGCTGGACACGGCTCATATGACAGGGCCTAGCATCCTTCCTCCCAGGACAGAGAAATAATCCAAAGAGAAACTAACATTAAATTCACTAAGTGTTTTTACCAACAAATGGCCATCCAGGTGTGCTGTGGAAAATATTCCAATTTCACGTATATGGTCTGCAAAATATTGTTGTTTTTTTTTACTGCAAATAGTATGTCTTCAGTCGTCAATGTGACAGTGACAGACAAAAAAAAGTACTCTTCCACCAAGTGACAGCAGATACTATAAAACTAAAAATGAGAGAGACTCAGCAATGTTAAAGAAAATTTTGTGCTTTTCTTTCTTCAATTCCTGCCAGTACAGGGTTGCATTGAACTAAACAGGCCATGGTTTAATACTGAGTAAGTAAATTGTGGATAAATTGAAGTAATTAAAAAATTGAAATCATTGTCATTATCACTACAATTCAATCATTTTATTATCATTATATTTCATTACATTTACGTTTGGGACATTTTTGTTTGTTGGTTGGTGCACCATGGGATTTTTCAAATGTAAATTACGTGCTGTGGCTTAGAAAAGGTTAGGAAATACTGCCCTACAGTATTTTTTAGAGACATGCTAATGGTGGACTGTAAGATCCAACAATTCAATGTTATTCAACACATTTGGAAGCTAATTGCCTTTGGTGTTGATCTCACAAAACAAGGTTCTTTTTCACTCCTTGTGTTATCAGATTCAATGGGCAAAGTGTAAGAGGTAAAGGGTAAAACCTACAAATTGTACCTCATCTGTAGTATCTTATTCTGACACAGGAGCATTTTAATTGGGAAGAAAAGAAGTAGGAGGGAAGAAGATTTCAATTATTCATTAGCTGCCTGATCTTCTTTTTCCTACACCATCTAGTCCTGCTGCAGCAGCTGCTGCTCAACAAGACTGACACCTCCTTATGACAGTGTTTTAAAGTGTACCGGTGTTAAGATTTTTAAATTAATGATGATACCTGAATGCCCCTTGTATTTTCTATGGTATGGGAACTCCCCTCATTACTGACTCACCACTGAGTGGGCACCTAATAAATTTGCAATGTAAAAAACTATATTTTGTGACTTTGTCAAACAAACACATCGTCATCCAGTGTGAAGAAAACTGTATTTTAGGTTGCGAACGTACTATGTGGAAAATATTGAGCGACACGACAGTCCACAATGCAGCAGTGTTTACCAACTAGCCTATCCAAAGAACACAGGGAGGGAAAGATGATACCAACCTTTCATCAATCCCCCGGTTAAAGACTTGTGACCCTCAAACATCAAAGCTATCAGAGCTTCACTGGCATCAGTTACTTTAGAGTAAACACTCAATTTCCAACAGTGATGTTCTCACTGAAAATAAAGTGATCACATTACTCTAATGTGTTTCTAAGTATTGTTTTACTACTCAACACTGACTGGCACAGACTAGCAGCCAAGAGTACTGAAGGGCAATGGGTCTGCAGCTGTGCTCCATACAAAACAATGGTGCCATAGTGAATACCCCCACTGATCTTTGTAGTGACACAAATGGTGGATTGTCTACTTGAGTGAGAACAAATAAACAACAAAACAAAGACAGTCAAAACCAACACTGTTCATATCCTTGTTCTTTGAGCTCTTTGGAACTAAATCCTGGTAGACAGAGGGACGGGAGGAGGTAGAGGAGGAAATACGATGCCACCTTACTGTAGGTCACTATGAGAAAGCACAGAGTTGGAAAATACAAATTTCTATTTGAATGGAAAACCACTGGTCAATGATCAACTGTTGTGTAAATACACAAGATTAACAAATGTGAAGGTGAAAGATGTGTAAATAAGCATTTCATTTGTAAAATCTTAAATCAAAAACAGCCAAAACAGTTTGAGAATTGCTGTGCTTAGGTCAAGAGAGCTCAGGCAAATTCATGAGCTGCTCGAGATGTTCTGATTTTCTTTTGCTGTTTTATCAGATTAATCACATGTTGATTGCAAAAATCAAATATAAACAAATGCATAAATTATTAAACAATATATATCAACATTACCTGATATGACAACTTGTTCTGTATATTTCTGGAGACACTGTTCTTATTTGTGACCTTCTTTATTGTCATTACACAGAAACACAAGAAAACAGTGAGTCTGGCAATGAGAAAGTACATAGCTTGTAGGCCATGAGTAATAACTTGTTTATAATAAGTTTGTCTACATACATATGTATATAGGTAGTGCAGAACAGACAACTAAATATAAACTAATAAATGTATATATGTGAATAGTTCAGTTCAAAAGTGCGTTGAGATAAACTGTAGGGTAAATATAAACATAAACAGTATGGAGTGACAACTGTAACAGGATGGAACAAATATAAATGTAGACAGTATGCAATATGGCACAGTAGTATAACTAATGGTAAATATGCATGTAAATAGTGTGTTGAGGTAAACTATAGGGTACATATAAATATCAATATAAACAGTATAGAAGTGACAAAAGTAACAGGATGGGATAAATATAAATATAAACAGCATGAAGTGATAACTGTAAACAGGAATAAATAGTAATAGTGCTGGAGCTGATTCACTGAAATTGAACAGGAAATATTGCACAGTGATATTGCACAGTGATACTGCACTTAATTGCTCAGTAATCTTACACAATAGTATTGCACCTGATTTTTTTCATCAAAAGACAGACTGTGGGTAGTTATGGCTATTTAACAGCCTGATGGCCAAGGGAAATAAACTGTTTTTGAATCTTGTTGTTCTGCAGTGAATGCTGCGGAACCTCCAGCCTGACGCCAGCAGAGTGAACAGACCATTGTGGGAGTGGGTTTGGGGAGTGGGTCAAAGTGAACCTGGTGAGTTTGGCTAAACAGTGTTTGTGTGCTACTTCCTGGATGTGGGGAAGTGGAGTTCCAATGATCTTCTCTGCTGTCATCACCAGTCTACCTCCTCTCTGTAGGCCTGCTCGTTGTCATCATGAATAAGGCCCACAACTGTAGTGTCATCCGCATACTTTAGTATGTTGTTGGTGTTGTAAATAATGCATAAATAAATATTTAGTGTCAAGTAAAATATGCAAAACTGTAACCCAAAACTTAGCTTCATAGAGTTGGTGCTTCTTAGTTATTACTGTATGTTTTGTTTTTTCCCTAAACAATATTAATTCAATTCAATTACCTTTGACCAGGTTAAATGTGTCATTGATAAAGAGCAGCAATATGACACTCAACAGAAAAAGTCAGTACAAAAAACAGTCAACAACTCTATATAGTCCACAATGTTAAAACTCAGTTAAAACAGCTACAGATACCAAGAAAATATATATATCTCTCTCTTTCCTTTAAATGGATTTAAATTTTCCAAGGATGACAAGTTCAGGCAGATTCAAATCCTTTAAGAAATTACTCCAAGAAGATGGTGAAAGAAATGTAAAAGTTGTTTTCCCAAGCTCTGTTTTCACTCTCAGTTACATCATCGGTAGAGAACTTTGAGAACATAAATCATACTGACTCTGACTCAAAATCATGAGCTCACAAAGACATGATGGAAGTAGACCCAGTATACATTTATAAATTATTATGTCATCCAGTGGTGAGTATGATGTCTACAGTCAGTGATGGAACAGAGTGCACAGGGATAAACAGCAGCCAGTTTTTCAGGTACTGATCAGTAGAGTTCAATGAGTGGTAGAAAGTTTAATCAGCCTATAGTCCATCGTGTCACTCTGTAGACTTAAGACTCTGTAGACCTAAGCAGCTTTGCTCAGCTTATTTGATTCACATTTTCTAGTCAAAGTACAGACCTTCAGGGACCATCATTCATACAGCAGGAACAACATTTCATCCAGCGAAAGACCTGTTGCTGTGACCTCCCAGGATTTATTGATATCCTTTGCTGTCTCCAGTGCCAGGCCTCAGTGCACCAGCAGCTGCTCTATTAGACTCTACAGATAGCATTTATAATTCATTTAGCTGTCAGTTAACCTTCTGCTACAGATTTGCACGTTCCCTTATCAGCCAGCAACTCTATACTCCAACTTGGACTTGTCCCTCACCACACTTTTCCTGTTCTTTCCCTCTCCCTTTCCCTCATGCTTATACATTTTTTCCTCCTTATTCTTTTTCCTTTTTTTTTTTTTCAATCCCAGCTTTCTCCATCAACCTGTCATGTGGCTCTGATTCAGATTATTGTAAGACTGATGATGAAAAGCCAGACTAGATCTGGGTCAGACACACTGTGTAACGGTTCAGTACAGCTAAGAGTGTTTGGATAATGTATGCCACATCTGTTTAGAGGTCACTGGCAGACACGCATTACTTATGTAGCATCTCCACTGCAGAAAAGTGCTACTGTACTGGATGTATGAATTAAGCCTTAAACAGTGGTGTGCTGCATTTATCATTGATTAGTTCTTGTCTTTATTTAATGCAACGTGACCATTGTAAAATTTGTTTTATTACAGAGTAGTTTTTCGTGGCGGCACCATGGCTGCACCGTGTTAGCACAGATGCCTCACAGCAAAGAAGGGCACTGGTTACCATTTGAAATAAATAAATAAAATACATAAATAAATAAACAAGTAAATAAAAGGGTAGTGCGTCCTCCACTGCAGGCTCTTGTTGCAAAGTGAGGCAGTAAAAGTCAGTTCCACGTCCTCTTCTATAGAATTTGGGCAAAGCTGTCGCTTGACATAGGCCACAGAGGCAATCACTTAGGGCGCCACCTGCTGTAGGATCCCATTTAAAATAGAATTTTAAAAGAATGCAGATCACGGGAAATATGAGCTAAACCCACTACAATGTTTTATATATATTAATATTGCACTTTATTGAGTCAACATAGATTTTTTTTAGGATGTTTTTGCTAGTTTTCATGAGGTTTAACTCCATGATCAGCCCCCAAAGAATTTATCTAGAAAAAGAAAAAAATTGGTCCTTCCTAGAGTCTAATGTGAAGACTCTGACAGATATTATTTTTTTATGATACTTGAATGCCAAAATGTCTTTGTTTGATATGAGTGTTCTACCAATAATGTGGAGTAAGTGTACCCACAATTCCTACACAGTCAAGAAAACAAGGTGCAGGTTGTGTTTTCTGATGTGTACAGTATCAGTCATGAGGAAAGAGTTTCTCCTGGTTCTCTGTTAAAGAATCCAACACATGAAACTGATGCTATCTCAGGTAAGTGCTGACTGCATCACTTAGCTCTCACCATCAATCTTATGGACAACTTTAGTGAGGCTAAACTGGAGCAGCGTGATTATAAATCTACAGTATAGGCCTGAATGATGCAGCTGTAGCTATTATTATTGCAGAAGCTCTCCAGGGCCTCCTCTTAGCTCAGTGTCTGAAGGTAGAGGGGGTAAAAATAGATCCTACTCAGCCCACTCTTACAACTCAAACATAAAAAACCCAAACTCTATCAGGAAGCCAGTAAAGGCATCAGCAACTAATATATCTCAGGAAACTTGAGATCAGATCCAACCTCAGTTTAAAAAAGCAGGACAAACACCACAGGGTTTATGCCACACTTTCAAAATCTATACTTTTGAGACATGAAATGAAAAGAGCCATCGTGGACCGGAACATGTCGTTTATCTATTTAATTTATTCTGTAGATGAATCTTAAATACAGATAAGGAAATATAGACAAATGATAAAATTAAGTCATTATCAGAAAGGAATTTTCCCAGATGTCACAGAGTATTTTTAATGACAATCAAGACATATACAGAAGACCTATGAAAGTGAAGCCTTTTAGAGACTATTGATCTTCAGTTGTCCAAAAGTTACATGAGATGCCCAGAGCTCACTCAAGTAACAAACTAGAAACAAAACCTAATAAAAAAAGAAGTAAATTTCCTGCAGGGACCAAAGAGTCAATCAGATGAAAGAACACATTGTTAAATTTGTGGTAAATGAGGTTCTTGTCACTTTTGTATCTCCAATAAGCCCTGATGACTTTAAACCCTTCAAATACCACCGATCCAGGGTTGGCAACAAAAACAAGTTGTTTTGTTTGTAATTGCTGTTAGTTTTACATCAACAACAGTGGTATTTGCTCCATGTTACTGCCGAGCCTCAGTGCACACTGGATCAATTCTCCAAGTGTAAAGCTGCAGCGAAAAGGAAAGTCTAAAAGCTTTGGCGCTTTTGTGCTTATCTGTAAAAGGTTTTTAGTCAAAGCAGGCCCACAGACCCACCGTTCAAATACTGTCTTTTATCAGCTTGGTGATGTGTGCAATCTTACAGAAGCAGATGACAGGCCTGTTGAAGCCTTGTGAGGAGTGTGGATGATAAAACATCTAAGAGAGCAGGGAGGAGTTAATTTAACCAATTATCATCAAAAACACATACTTTGAGGTCAATTTATTTGCTTTGTGACTATGAGGAAACTGGAAATCTCCTCCCTGTCATTAGCTGTCCTTTTACATCCCAGAATATTGCTAATAGTTACAGAAACTCTCACTATCTGATCTGACACACAATTCTTCATTGTTTGTTCTAGGCTGGGTGGAACTCTAACTCTTGACTGGAAATTATAAACATTACCACATTATCCTCCGTACATTTGCATTGCATTCCAATTCGACGTGTAGGATTTGAATGCAACACCAGCTGTTGTTAAAACATACACAGTAACCCTGACCTTGGAGGACAGTATATATAAAAAAGAACTACATACAGTAACATTTTTAAGAGCTGTTCTGGTGAGTCAGCCGGCACACTCCTTGGTGATTATTTAAGTGTTTGTCAAACACGAGGCTTCCTGAGGAGCCGCTCATATCTCTGTATCCATGGCAATAATGGTACGGACTTTGTACCCATTTCTGCAAAACCAGCCACTCTCCGGCCTGTTGCATGTTACTTGGTGATGTCGACTCTTTACAGGGATAAATTATTCTACTGCAGCATGTTTTTAATGACAAACGTAGCTGTGAGCAATTTACAATAGAAACACAACCTTATCTGCACACCTAAATATTCTCCCATATTATAAATAAAACTACACTTATATACTGTTTTTTCCTTATATACTGTACAATGAGACAGCTTATGTTGATGGGATATAACAAGCTGCAAAGTTGGTCCTACTTTCATCTCATATTTTAATGACTAAATATATGTTATTTATATATGCACTCTGTATCAGCTTTCATCAGGAAATGACATCTGACAGTGACACATTGTCCTCAGGTTAGAATGTGAGTGCCTCACCTTGAGGCACTCACTTGATCTGCAGTGCACACATACAAATAATACAATAAATAATAATCAAAAGACAATTAGGTTAAATAGGAGTTTAAATTAAAATCCAATCTGTATAGTGCACATATTCAAGCTAAAAAGGCTGCAAGACATTCTAGGGATTTATCATTATTTCATTGTGCTTCTAAGAGCCAGTGTAATGTGTAATCTGCATATGGTGAAAAATCCCCAAATCTGTGTAAACTGAAGTAGCAAAGTTTACACTGCAGCATTTATGCTGAAGAAAGCATCATGAAATGACTATCATGTACATTTTCAAAATATGAATCATTTTGTGGAAAACAATTCCAGCACACTACAATTTTTTTATGCAATAAAATAATAACAATTTTACTCTCTTTTACTTCTGCCAAATTATTGACAGGAAAATCATTTTCACCAGAACTGTTTGTATAAATCAGTGGGATGTTGTTCTCCCTTTAACACTTGTAGGTTTGTCAGAAGAACGGACTCCCATTATTCTCATCTTATTTTGAATTGTGGCTCTTTTGCAGAGTCAATTTAATCTCCTGACATGTTTTGAATCAATCAAATATAACTGTCAATACAATAACCAATAAGGCTATGACAGCATCGCACACAGGGTTCACTAAACTGTCTCAGCAGCAGCAGCAGCAGCAACAACAACCTGTTTGACAGGAGAAGCACATACAGGAAACAGACAGAAGCTTGTGTGCAGTCAAGACTAACACACACCCTGATCGTTGATCAATGAGACATCATCATCATCATTATCACCCTTATCTCGTTCTCATCATCATTAGGCTGCCTACACAGAATGCTGCAGTGTGTCTTAAATAATGCCCGATGGTGACAGTGGAAGACAGAGGCAGGTGCTGGTGGATTTATACCAAATAATCTTATCTGTAGGCAATGCAGCTGCAGCAGCAGCAACTGAACCCACGCCCGTCTGCTCCACAAACAAACACACCAACAAACAAACAAACAAACAAACAAATAAGCAGCAGGACTTGTTGTGATGCTTTCACCAACTGCCTTACCGGTCCTCTCCTCTTCAGGGAGATGTTCTTCCACAGCAGGAGATGGAGCTGGTGCAGGAAACCCATTTTTTTTTACTCCTCTCTGTCCTAAAGTCACATTAGCATGACGGTTGTGTTGCCGGTGGTGTCGGTAGTGATGGTGGCCCTGCGGAAGCTGCGACTCAGTAACCGGGAGATTACCATCCCATCCCTGGGCATCCGTGCGCCTTTCACCGCTGCCTGAATGTGTTGGTGTACGTTAGAAATAGACTATATACAACGTCTCTGTGCAGTCTGTGAGAGCAGATGAACGAATGTTCTCCTGTGACTAACTGTCTACCCTGTGGGGACATCGGCAGAGTCCGGTATGTTGTCCTCTGTGCGGGTGCAGGTCCCCGGGCCGTCTGCTCTGCTTTTATCGGAATGTTAGGAGTTGGAGCAGGGCACAAGCTGCGACAGCCAACTGTGAAGTTCTCTGCTGTCTGAACGACATATACTTCCAACCTGGAATTTCAAAGCAAAAGCCAATCCCTAGTCACATGACTTCCGGATTTTACGTACGAATCTAAATCATCTTAGTGAGCTGGTTCTGTTAGGGTACTTAACACACCCTCCTCACTCGGTTGAAAATACTCTATAAAATAATCACGATCGAGATAGAATTTTTTTGTGACTTTTTTAAATGATTAATTAATTATGAAAAAGTATTTAATTTAGATTCATAGACTCGGTGGATTAAATCATCCCTGTGTATTAGCCACATGGCTAATACACATTGGATCAGCACGTGGAGACGCACTGGGAACAAAGAAGAACTAGCTCAGATACCTGAAAATTGCCTGAAAACTGTTGAAAACTATTACAAATAACTCAGCATACTTTTAATCATGTTATGCAAACCAAACTAATAAGTCGGTTTTTTTTTTTACATTTGTCCGTCTATACGAAACAAACATTTTCCATCAAATGTTGAAAAAAGAGCCCTTTAATGACAGGGCAGTTTACCAATTCATTTGAACACTGTGCACTCCTGACATCTAGTGGCTCAAGATATTATAACGGCAAATTGCATGAACTGTTGAGCGTTTCATAACTTTACTCACATCGGTAAATAATAATTCTGACATAATATTTGAGAGTTTTATTTTTATTTTACATTTCACTGATTTGCCTAATATGGGCCACAGAAGACAGATCCTGGTCATATTTTGACTGACTTTCCACCAATCCACCAACATTTTATCTGAGGTGATAACTAATCTAGATACAAAGTTAAGTTTAAGTTTTGAACTAATCCAGAAGGCAGAAGTAACTTGGAAAAATACACTTCACAACTATATGCTTTACTTCAGATAATATAAATTTTTATTTTTATTTATTTTAAATTCAGCTCTGGTATATCCAGGTGCATGCTTAACATAGTGGGACATCACTCCTTAGTGAAGACAATGTATACAGTATGTATTCTGAAAACAGTCTTTATCAAAGAAAGCTTGTCTCATGGTCGTTCCCTTGTCCTGGGCATAGGTCTGTCCTTCTGAGGTGTACTATCATCATCGTCATGATCATCATCACACATACTCAGCACTGGTAATTGCAAAGCAAAGCTGTGTGCAGTTCGAAAAGGCAAATATCAGAATTATCATCGTAGTCTCGTTTCCAGTTATTTAACCCATGACAATCTGCAAAATCATGAGGAAATGAAGCATGTTTAGTTGAACCACTGCTGTAATACTCTCTGGTTTCTGCTGTACTTTAACTACATTCTACAACTTCTGTGTTTGTTTGTGTGCAGATCAAGTAAAAGTGTGATAAGTGTGTCCTGGCTGAGGAGAGGAGCTGTCGCTGAGCAGCTTTCCTGAGAGAACAAAAAACAACAAGTGGCCACAGTAACATATACATCAGTCCATGGAGTTAATCAGATAACCACAACCAGCTGCTAAATACATGACACTCCATAAGTTTACAGTGTATAGGCCGGGTGATGGTCAGATGTCCAGGAGAGGAAAAAGTGGAGAATATTCATCATTTAAATTATTCATGTCAATCAGTGCTGTGTGCGTATGCAACTTTGCTGTTATGGACCTTTTACTACTCTATTACAATATCTAAACCAAACAGGTACAGCAGGGTGTTGTAAATAAGTGGCTAATGTTGCAAATATAATATATTAGTAGTATATAATATATACTATAATAATATATTATATATAAATATATTATAATATATTATATTATATATATACTATAATTATATATATATATACTATAATATAATATAATTTTGAGCATGCAAAAAACTCTGCTCCCACAGATCAGCTTCATAATAGCAGCAGTAGGCGACTCTATCAAGTAAGCAGCTTCATACTTTATGTTGAACCATAATAATCTGGGTTTTTATCTGTTCATACTGAGAGTATTTGTTAACTTTCAGCTTGTTCCTTAATCAGTGGTCACCACAGCAGTTTTAGAACCAGATTCTATTTCTGATGCTAGGAGTAGTAACTGGTTGGAATTGTACCTAGAACCTTCTTTATGGCAGACAGAAATCCTAACACTGCACCACTCTAGCCCCGACCTTAAATAACAATGACCACATTTAAAGGGCCATGTTTTCAGGTTTAAAGCTAAAATCTTTTCATTACTTGGATCAACATTCACTCTCAAAAACAAAACAAAAAACAAAAAAACAAAACATGAGGTTTGATTTTTTTCAAGGATTACCATATATATGTAAATAAACTTATAGAATAAACTCCAAAATGCAATAATAAAATATTTATCTAAATAGTTTAATTAAGTCCTCTCCTGGACATTTACCGATAGGTCATGTTTTGCTAAAGGTGAATAAAATATTCTCTGGTCAGAAGCTACAGAATTTTATGGCGTGCAGTTTCTTTCTGTTCATTTTTTATATATATATAAAAGCTGTGCACAAAACAAAGAACAGTTTATTAGCATTTTCCAAACCTGAAAAGCACTACATTTCTGACACTGTATTTCCCTCATACAGTGTGTCAGAATGTTGCAAATACAGTCAAAGATAAGGAAGCAAACAGAGCAATATTTGACACAGTACACAGGAGTCTAGAGAAAGATGTGCAGTAACACACCAAGTGAGAGGTAAGATTTCTTACTACACATAATAACAGCTGTATTTACAGATACCATATATACAGGATGGGCTCGCTCTGTTTCAGAGTTCTAGGTAAAAGAAGTTTCAAATTCCTTTGAAATCATTCAAGTTATCTGTGTAGTTTAGGGATGTAACAGTATTGGCAAATCCACAATAATATCTAAATCAAATGGTTTCTGTCCTACAGTGGGTTTGTGAGGGTGTAAAACTATGAGGATAAATGTTGAACACAGTTCACTGAGGTAACACATGGGCTGTATGGAAAAAATGGTTGCACCCTACATGTCTAATTATAAAGGCCACTCAAAAGATTTGTTTTCGACAGAGTACCACTATTGGCCAGCAGGTTCCAAAAACCTTGACTGTGACCATAAGACATTCCAATACTTTCAATTGTCATTCAATTTAAATAAGATATCAGACCTATAAAAACAAAATAGCCATATTCAGTGATGCAGTCAGCGTACTGTATACTCAACGGAGTGAATCCTACAAATAAGCTAGCATTAGTCTCATTCCTCCAAAATCACAAAATGTGCTGCGAAACCTGTGCTTGTAAACAGCAGTGATCAAATACAAGAGTTTGAATTTCTGCAAAAAGAACTGCATAAGCCACAGTGATTTTTACTTTTACAGCAGAAAGCTAAATCAACCTCCACATTCAGGCTGAGTTTCAGGAGCAGCTCAAAAGTAATGTATAATATCACAATATTGCAAAAACCATAACACTAATCTGGATATTATCACCATGGATACTGGCCAAAAATCACAATAAATATTGTACTGGGTACACTATCACAATATTGGGATATTTACTGTACTATGGAAACTATCTAAATATTGTGATAAAGTCTCACTTTAGATGGCATTACAATATTTCAGAAAGCACTGCCAGATGTGTGATTTACAGTGTAAACCACATACGTTGATGAGCACAAACAAATATCCAAAATTGGCCAGATATATTGCCCAGTGTAACAACTCGATATATTGAAATTGATATAGTACTACTTGGACTCACAATTAAGTACTATGTTGAAGTGAGAAATATTTTAAAACACCCTGTCCCTTAATACTTTTCTACATTGTGATAAATATTATACTGTATATAATATCACGATATTTTGATCTACAAATATAGTCAGGACTGCTTTTGAATTATGAAAATATAACACAGTTGATACTATGACGATATTATAATAAATATCTTGCTTGAGATACTATTGAAATATCGTACCATGGATACAATAACAAAATATGACAACAAATAACAAACAAATGTACAGTGAACATAACTGCTACAGTATATTATGATCAATGTGTTGTTGATAGTACCAAAAACATGTCATATATGTGAGTACCAATGATATTTTCACATTATTGTGATAAATACTGAATAGGAAAACTTTGATGATTTTTCAATAAATAATAAAGTGTCCATACAATTAGAATGCTGAAGTGTTGCTATATAATTAAACATCAATGCATAACATGTATTTTGGGTCCATCACGTTGTGAGACTTTGATACTGTTACATCCCTAAGTGTTCCTGTGTTTGCGTATTCCTATAACCCCAAGTTTGCAAAAGAAACTTGCGAGAACTGCCGATGCATATTAACTTCCATGTTTCATACAAGTCATCATTGATTCATGCATAGAGCAACTATACTGAGAACACAATGGCTACATAACAGTGATACAGATCACAACGCTGCAATAATGACCTCATGAAACATTTAACAACAACGAACATAAAAACATTAAAAATACATGAATAAAACCAAAATTCAGCAGGGATAACAAAATAGGTGAAGAATCATTAACTGATTGATGACAATCAATATCTATAGTGACAATATGTTGAACTGATTATGTTCTACTGTTTTGTAAAGATGACAACTGCACAAAACAAAGAAACACAACAACAAAGAAATGTAAAAAGAAAAGAAAATGAAAGAAGATAAATGTGTTGGTAGACACCTGTCTAAGAGTCAGTCCTTGGCAGCCACACGTGATGTCGTTTAAGGTCCATCATCGTCTGGCCTCTCTTCCTACTCCTCTCCCATAATTCCTACACTTTTTTCCATTCTGTCTGTCAAAAGGGCTGCACTGGACATTGCTGTGTGTGTGTGGAGCATACTTGAGTGTGTGTGTGAGAGAGAGAGTGCGAGAAAGCTTGTGTGTAAAATACACTACACAAAAGTGCTGCATTCAGACTTGGAGTGTTTGAAAGACCAGGTTTACTAGCGGAACTTGTGGAGGTAAAGAGGAGTGTCATCAAACAGCGGGTTCTTCACTTCCATTTCCCCTGTCTGAAGAAATACAGTAAGAGAGAGACAGAGAAAGAGAGAGAGAGAGAGGTTAACTCTTAATTATTAGAACCAAAACATTGTTTTTCTACAAAGGTAGTCGAAGGGTTCAGTTTAGATGCTAATGGTAATACCCCATCTCATAATGGTATCACCTCAGATAGAGACACATTTCATTCTTTTTATTTAGCTAAATTGAAATTTGGTAACACTTTATGAACATATAAGGTTTTCCCCATTTTCCTAAACAAACATCATCTTTGTCCAAAATTCTATTGCTCTGCTCACCCAAAGACACATTACATACGAAAAAATCGATACTGCGGATAACGTCGGAGTTGTCGTTAGACTTTAAACAACAAAGGTGCAGTACAATTCACAGCCAGTAAGTGGCAGCAGAGCTTGGTTGACGCCATAGAGCTCAAACTAAACGCTAGCAGCAACAGGTGGAAGTCGTGACTTATCATTACTACTTTCTAATGTTACCCTTTTCCTTCGAACTACTTTGTGTGTGTACTAAATATGGTAGTACTATTGGTAGAAAACACAGCTTTGACACAGGGAACATTTTGAACTGGACAACAAGCTATGAGACACCAACATTAGCACCACTCACATTAGTTTTGTTAGATTCTGTTTTATTAAAAGCCAGACCTTCATTGGAAATGTCCCTGAAGTAATCTTCATTTCAGAGCTAATGGGTCTGCAATGTTGTGAGCAGAGATCAATTTGTATCTGTTCAGGCTACTGTCGTCAACACTGTCATTCAATAGACATTGACAGACTGGCACCTGTGCTGATTTTATTTTCTACATACAGTATACATGTAGTTTATGTGACATAATAAACTTTATGACCTGCTACATTTTTAACAAAACATCAACATGTCAGTGGATACTACAGCTGCAGAATCATCTGCAGGCTTTGCCATAACAATGTTGTCAAATGTTATGGTTCTGTGCGCAACAAATTAGGTAAATATCACGGGGCAGGTTATCAGAAGAACAAGAACTATAACAGTGCATGTTGATTAATTAGTGACAACAATGAGTGATTGTAATTCAATTATTGTAATAATGTTTTTTAATAATGAAATGATAACATCCACATCTAACCAGATGTTCAGGGATATTGCTTTATTTGTATCTATGCCAGGCGTGGGCAAACTGTTGGACTGTCGTGCCACAATAGGTCCAAAAATTTAACAAGAGGGCCGGGTCAGGAGCAGATAGGTGAACTCTGTCGAAAATGTGAACTATGGTAAATGATGTAAAAGTCATACATAAAGGCTAAAATGTTAAAATGTTTTTAGGCTTTTCTATGTCATTTAATGAGGTAATGTTGACATTGCAGGAAAAAAGGCAGTATGGTGCTAATATAAATTAATAACATAATTTGGACAACTTTGGCGGGCCGGATTAAAAAGTCAAACAGGCCGCATCCCGCCCCCGGGTGGTAGTTTGCCCATGCCTGCTCTATACAATGGTAAACGGTGTCTCTAAGGCCTAAAAGGTATAACACAGCCTTAATAGCTGGACGAAAGGGTAGATGCATGGAATAATTGACGGATGGATGAATAGATGGATGAATAGATGTCAATAGAAATAGATACATAGAACGGTGGATGGAGATATTGCTGTAATTACTTACAGGTGCCAACCCAGGACACTCGTACACTGTGAAATCTCCGTCCTCATTCTCCTCATCTGTGGATGCACCTGAGTCGGGGACCTTTGGCATCTCCCTGGGTCTGTATACACCACAACCAAACACACGCACACAATATATTCATCTGATTAGTCAGATTAAAGAGGTGCGAATAGGAAGGCAGACTGAGGACAGGATGACACACGCAGACCCTGTCCAGTCCAAACCCAGACGATGTGACTGAGTTGGACAAATGACTCACTTCTCCAGGGACAGCATCTGCTGCTTCTGGTGCTGGTAGTGATACATCTGGGCACTGTGGGCCAGCTTCTTGTCACCAGGCTGTAAAAGGGTGAACCATGACAACAGTAATGAGCATGTGTCTGCACTGCACACGTCTTCATTATGATGACGCTGAACAGACCCATGTGGTCGCAATTGTGAGGTAGAAGAAAATCTTCACTACAGCTGTGAGGATTTTTTAAAACTTTTTTATACAATAGTATTTGTATTTATTAGAATTATAACTATGTTATTCTGATGTTAATGTTAAACATTAAACGTCTTAGAATTAAAATTATTTGAAAAAATAGTATCTTGATAATACATCCAAATGCTGACTATGTTTACAGTAGTCCCACGCTATTTTTCATCTTTCGCGGATTCACGACTTCGCGGGTTTTTGAAATTGTATATATAAAATATACTGTATCCCGGATTTGGTTCTGCGAGAGATGGCACAGGAATGGGACGACGATATGGTTCGATCGGTCCAATTTTGCAACAAAATAGACGACGTCGTGACTGCCTACAAGCTACTCTATGACTGGTAAAATAATCAGCGGAAGCAACTGCTGATCACAATGTTTTTGCAGCCTCGCAAAAAAGCACCACCCTCTGAAGAGACGTGAAATCAATCATCGGCTGCGCAGTAAAAGTCATCATCACTTTCCTCATAATCATTTTACTGCGCATTAGTGATGTGTCGCTCGCTAGAGATGCTTTCATTTGACTCGTGACTCCCGAGTCATATGAAAGATTTGTTGATATTGAACTCACGAATCACTCACAAATCACTCTCTGCAAACGAATCACTCTCCGTGAACTAATCTTTCGCTTCGTTCTCGCAGATTCGTTTCATTTGTCACGTGACAGAGAACTCGGGTCTCTTTTGCTCTCATTTATCTTCACATTGTGGTGTGGTTTTTATTTCTTAAGTTTTCACATGGTTTTAATTTGTTATGGCATTTTGTGTACTTTGTAGACTTTGTCAGCGGAAGCAAACCATGTTGCCTTCAGTATTTAGTGTCGTAGAACCACAGCCTTCTTTACAACGCCACCTGCTGTAAAACGAATGAAATGATTCGTTAAATTTACTGTTCGAGAGTCCAAGATCCGAATCAGTAAAAAGAGTCGGTCTTTTCAGATACTTTCGCGTGAGCACGAGATACTTTCTCGTGAGCACGACAAAGTATATCTAAGACATTTTGCCACACATACATACAGGGGAGCACATAAAAAACAAAACAATCATGGACAGTACGTACAATTGGGAAATCTAAGATCCCGAAATGTTATGCGTGACATATGTACTGTATATATGGTGAGCATTTAATTAATGTAGGATACCTCAGTTAGACACAGGAGGGCACTGTTGTTGTTGTTGTTCTACTGTTGATAACAATGTATGGAGGTTCGTGAAGGGTAAATACGTATATACGTAAATCCTCCTCATCCTTCTAAGTGTATGCATACTAATGTACAGTAAATCTCATCCACTGAGCCCAATAATTGTAAAATCTCACCAAGCCTCAAGCCTAGCATAAAGTACAATTCAACTGAATCGTGTAAACGAGCCATATTCTTGGTTCGCAGGTGGGCTTTCATCATTTCATTAATTTCAACTTTATTTATAGAGCGCATTTCGTGCACAAAGCAAACTCAATGTGCTTTACAGACATCACGTAATTACGTGAAAGTTCACGAAATACACTGGTCCCTCTCCTATCGCAGTCGTTGCTTTTCAAGACCCAAGAAATGGGAAAATTCACGTAGTAGAGTCGAGATAGTTATTAATATTTACGTATATACGTATTTACCCTTCACGAACCTCCCTACACTGTTATCAACAACAACAACAACAGCTTAAATGCTCACCATATATACAGTACATATGTCACACATGACATGCCGGTATCTTAGATTTCCCAATCGTCCATGATTATTTTGGGTTTTTTTATGTATTAGCCTGTATGTATGTGTGGCAAAATGTCTTATCATTTAAATACAGTTTTCACTTTTAGGCTAGAATATTATCTTTCACAAAAATAATGAAAATATTGGAAATTAAAACATTTTTAATGTCACGAGATTGGATTTTTTTAAAAATCTGCGATGGACTGAGGAAGCGAAAGTAGAACCACGATAAAGAGAGGGACCACTGAACGTGAAAGTTATCACGTAATTACGTGAAACTTGTTACGAAATAATGTGAAACTTATCACGAAATATATAATAATAATAATGGATTATACGTCATGAAAGAAAGAAAGAGCCTAGGGCCATGCGCACAGAAAGCACAACTGCCTGTGCTTAACCTGAGCACAAGAAACTATCTCATGAGCGCGAGATACGTTTCTTTTTTCCCCCATGTCCTTTTAGAGGCTCCGTACAAAACAGATAAAAAGAAATGTTTTTACAATTTTTTAATCTGCTATTATTTCATGTTTTTTTTTTACATCAGTAACAATCCAGAGATATTCTGCTCACCATGTTGTCAAAAGCCTGAGCTCGGATCAGTCGATGTCTGGAACTTTCTATCTTTTGATTCAGCTTCAGACCTTTCTGCAATCTGAAACAAAAATGACTGATTCATCAAAACTGGTTAAAGTATAAAGTACTTGATTATAGTGTAGAGTACTTGATGAGCACTTAAACTGCACATGGAACAGACTGCAACAATCTAAAGTGTTTTATTGTGATTGCAACTAAAAAATGTAATTTAATGGTTGTTGTTTAAAAAGACCTTCAAATAAAGGAAAACTTTTTTCCAGGAAAACAGAAAGATGCCTTTAACCAGAAGCTACTTCAGAAGAGCTCTACCCTCAGTAGCAACCATGTTACTGCACCAACATCTTTTTTTTAAGTTGCATATGCCGAAAATTTACATTTCCCTAGCAAAATTATAAACATTTAGCTTAGCAAAGCTGCCAAACGGTAACACAATTTAATTTTTTTCTACCATAAAGTTTTTATGATACGTTATAGATGTTTTAAATCATTTGAATTGCTGAGGCATAAAATTCTAAGTTAATCAGGTGGCTGAAACGTTTTCTTTTTAGTTAATTCTGTGCTTTTTAAAAAAAGGGAGTGTATCTGTTTATTTTTCTCATAAAAATTATAATAGGGTTAGGGTTACACATCACAGGGAGTGGAGCAGAGTGTAGAAGGATTTCATATCTCACCTGACCCAACACGCCCCAGCCGTTATCAACACCAGCGATCCTGCCACAATGAAGACGCTGCTCATGACTGAAATGAAGCACATGCAGATTGTGAGAGGCAGACAGAGACACGCAGACCTGTAGGTGTCGAAGGGCGACATGATCACCGGCCGCTCCGAGTGTATTTCACATGTTAAAGACATCTACACTTATTAGATGGTTCAGCA
>NC_024328.1:697466-723137 GCF_000523025.1 Cynoglossus semilaevis | reverse complement strand
AAAATAACAGCAGAACTAATGAGGAGAAATAAACAAGTCCTGTTCTTGTCAACTGCTGCATGCTAAATCTGAGGTCTGTCCCGAGATTTGACAGAAAACTGTGTTCTCACAAAAGGGTTCATTCTGCTAAGTGCTGCCACAGTAACATTTTGTTCCCAGTAAATTATATAATATCATAATTTCATATATTTGAAATGTATTTGTTAATGTGTTTTTTTTATATAAACTACGATGACTGAATCAACGCTAAGGAAAAGCGGGGACCAGATGTGTAACAGCTTTCTTTTTGTTTATTTTTTCCAGAACTGGTTATTTAAAGTTCCGCTTTCTTTTTACAAGAACACAGTCTACTGATGTCTGTGTAAATAAAAAATGACTTCACATCATGTACATGTGATGTTTACGATGGGACTTTTATTTCATAAAGACATTTGACAAACAATATAATAGTCCCTCAAATGCTTATTAGCAAGTTAGCCATTAGCTTATTCACTTATTATTTCTAACACTTATTGGCTAAAACTATTTTCACCTGACTAATACAGATAGTGAAATGAGACAAAACACTATGTTGTTGATCTGAAAAATTAACTAAATAACTTTACAGCTCTGGACCTTGTTCTGCAAGTTTTACATTTTGATAGTGTAAAATGAATAGGCAAGCTATTCTTTGTCAGTAGAAGAAGTTGGGTCATTCTTTATCAACACCTGTCTACTGATCCTCAGAGGAAGTAGAGGCCAGCTCTAATACCATTGATACATGCTGCACATATTTATCTTTTCAAAAACCAACAGGGATCCTGCAGCTATGTGCAGAAAGAAACTAAAGACTTTAAAGGTCAGATTTAAATTTGAGACCATGAAAATTCTAGGTTTAAATAAAAAAACATTTTTCCCATCATCACATCCCATCACTGCTACCTATGAATGTTTATTTGTGTGTGTGTCCTTTAAACTGGGCGACAGCACCAGGAATGACTCACCAATCAGAGGGAGGGGAGAGAGGGATGACGGGATCCTCGAAGAGTGGGGACGTGTGGTTTGTGGTGCTGTTTGTTGTAGTGGTGGTTGGTGTGGATTTGGTGGAAGGGACACTCTGGTTGGTCATAGAGGCTATGACAGATGCTCTCTGGTCATTCGTGGTCTCACCTTGCTGCTCAGGCTGGGATTCAAAGACCTGTGAGGCTGGAGCTTAGAGAAAAAAAACAATCTACAGTGGGTACGGAAAGTATTCAGACCCCTTTAAATTTGTCACTCTTTGTTTCATTGCAGCCATTTGCTAAAATCAAAAAAGTTCTTTTTATTTCTCATTAATGTACACTCAGGAGCCCATCTTTACAGATTTTTTTTGCAAATTTATTAAAAAAGAAAAACTGAAATATCACATGGTCATAAGTATTCAGACCCTTTGCTGTGACATTCATATTTAACTCACATGCTGTCAATTTCTTCTGATCCTCCTTGAGATGGTTCTACTCCTTCATTGGAGTCCAGCTGTGTTTAATTAAACTGATTGGACTTGGTTAGGAAAGGCACACACCTGTCTATATAAGACCTTACAGCTCACAGTGCATGTCAGAGCAAATGAGGTCAGTGGAACTGTCTGAAGAGCTGAGAGATAGAATTGTGGCAAGACACAGATCTGGCCAAGGTTACAAAAAATATCTTCTGCACTTAAGGTTACTAAGAGCACAGTGGCCTCCATAATCCTTAAATAGAAGATGTTTGGGACGACCAGAACTCTTCCTAGACCTGGTCGTCCAGCCAAACAGAGCAATCCTGGGAGAAGAGCCTTGGTGAGAGAGGTAAAGAAGAACCCAAAGATCACTGTGGCTGAGCTCCACAGATGCAGTGGGGAGATGGGAGAAAGTTCCACAAAGTCAACCATCACTGCAGCCCTCCACCAGTCGGGGCTTTATGACAGAGTGGCCCGACGGAAGCCTCTCCTCAGTGCAAGACATATGAAAGCCCGCATAGAGTTTGCCAAAAAACACATGAAGGACTCCCAGACTATGAGAAATAGGATTCTCTGGTCTGATGAGACAAAGATTGAACTTTTTGGCCTTAATTCTAAGCGGTATGTGTGGAGAAAACCAGGCACTGCTCATCACCTGCCCAATACAATCCCAACAGTGAAACATGGTGGTGTCAGCATCATGCTATGGGGGTGTTTTTCAGCTACAGGGACAGGACGACTGGTTGTAATTGAAGGAAAGATGAATGTGGCCAAGTACAGAGATATCCTGGAAGAAAACCTCTTCCAGAGTGCTCAGGACCTCAGACTGGGTTGAAGGTTCACCTTCCAACAAGACAATGACCCTAAGCACACTGCTAAAATAACAAAGAAGTAGCTTTGGAACAAGAAATAAAAACACACCACAATGTGAAGATGAATGAGAGCAAAAAAGACCCGAGCTCTGTCACGTGACAAATGAAACGAATCTGCGAGAACGAGGCGAAATATTAGTTCACAGAGAATGATCCGTTCAGATCCCCAAATCCAGGTGTGAAAAACTTGTTGCATCATTCCCAAGAAGACTCATGGCTGTACTAGCTAAAAGGGTGCTTCTACTCAATACTGAGCAAAGGGTCTGAATACTAATGACCATGTGATATTTCAGGTTTTCTTTTTTAATAAATTTGCAAAAATGTCTACATTTTTTTCTGTCAAGATGGGCTCCTGAGTGTACATTAATGAGAAATGAAATGAACTTTTTTGATTTTAGCAAATGGCTGCAATGAAACAAAGAGTGACAAACTTAAAGGGGTCTGAATACTTTCTGTACCCACTGTAGATTCTTAGCTGTTATTGGAGGGAGCAGTGGTAAATAAGGAGAGAATAACATACCTGGCAACCTGGACAGTGTTCTCTGCTGACTAATAATGGCAGACAGGAAGTCGATCTCCTCATCAAGCTCTGGGTGCGTGCTCGTCTTACCTGCAGGAGAAGAAAAACCACAATCCATCAACAAATGCTCTGTTTAGAGCAGGGATTGACCTTTACTCTGAGTAATGCCATCAATTAGAAACAGGCAGGATTTCAAGGGTTTTTTTTCCTTTGTGTGTGACATCAGAGCAAAAAACAACAGAGAAAAAATCCTGGATCTTCTACAAACTCCATCACCCATTATCATCTACAATTTTGTATGAAGTCACAATTTTGGTCATATAATAACAAGCTACCTCGTGTAAAATCTATATGAGAGAAAAAAACCAAAACAATTGTTGCTGTAAATAAACAAAACGTTACCACTATAATTACAAAAGTGTCGTTTTCACACAGTTGACAACTGAAATGGGAATGGCACCTAAATGTTATTCTCTGTGTGTGGATGCAGTGTTCAAGAACAGACACAGTAATCATGCCACGTCACCACTGGATGTCGCTAAATCCCACAAAGCGCAATGTCGCACGGGTGAAAGAAGATTAAAAAAGAGATGAAATTAGATAATAAACACAACTAAGGTACAACAGCAGAGCACACAGCTGTGGTTTGTTGTGATGAGTAGATCATCAGCTGAACTGCAGCCCACCTCACTGCTGCAGTGGAAAACGTGGGAGGACAAACGTGTAACTAACTATGAGCATGGACTGGAAATGAGGACAAGTGCGTGTTGTTTTTACATTTAGAGTAGTGGTATCCAAGTAGGCTGTGAGTGGGTAAATAAAGACAGGGTCTGCAGTGTGTGTGTGTGTGGAGAGAATGTGTGTCTGCTCTGAGTGCGGGGGCAGATTGTACAGTAATAAATGGGAGAACAAATGGAGGGAGAAGGGGATGAGGGACAGAAAAAAAGGAGTAGGTGGGCAATGAGGAAAACCCATGAATGAAAATGTTTCTGCAGCAGCAGAGAACAGTCAGCTGAAAAGTATCTTGGTGGATTGTGCATTGTACAGGACACAGAGACACCTCTTTCTCCTCCTATGTCTGGATTCATAAAAACACATGTATAACAGCATAATATCTGCGCTTCAAACGACCAAAGAAAAGTAAATGCAAATAAACAGCTTAATATTAATGAAATTGTGAGGTAGAGAAGTCAAGCTAATGTTGTCAGAAATAGACATAACCGGGAGTTAGAAGAATGTTATAAATCGAAGTGAATGACATATTTAGCTTTTATGGTAAATGGTAAAAGTCATATCCTTTTTTTCTTTTCTTTTTTTTTTCTTGAATTTCCCCACTATGGGACGAATAAGGGACTTTTAATCTTAATTCTCTTTAGATTGTGACATTAATTTCATAATCTCTAAATATTGGGCCCTTTTCTGACAGAATTATGTGATTCTAAAGGGAGTGTTTAATAAAGAAAAAGAACATTGAAGCTAAGTGAAACATTTTAATCTAATCTAATCTATTTTATTTCATAATTTATGTAAATTCTGATACTGATTTCATGTCTGAATTTACAACTAAAACACTTGACTTGGACTTGCTGCTAAGTGATTCACTGCTAGTTCAGAGTCAGCAGAAGAACAGGCAGTGACAAAGATGATTAGGCGTAAGAAATCAGCTATGACACACATCAAGTCATCAAGCTGTGATCAAGTCCCAGCTGGACCACAGCAATAAAACCCACTGGGAGTCTATGATGTCACACTTTGGTGAAACACACACTGTTTGGAGGGAAAGCACAGAAGGGTCATTTAACATTCTGCAACCACACTCTGTCTTTAGAGGCACTCTGCTGAGGCGACACATTCTGCAGTTGGCTGAGCTTTTGGAGATAATGAAATGAGGGCCACCACTAAAACTGCTGCAGAACATAAATGCAATAAAAGGTTTGTCAATATGGGCAGAGAGCTTTAGAGAAGGAGAGATTATTACCCTTCATTTGTCCCCTGTGATTCCTGTGTCTCGCCACACATAACATTTACATAGCATTCACATAACATGTGCCAATTGCTTTACTTTTAATATCCAAGTTATAATATTTTGTTTTTAAACCTTGACGACCGACCTATCAGAATACCATCCTACATGAAGCCAGTCCATGGCACATAAAGAACAGAATAATGAACCTTTTACATCACCATAATCTGGACCTCCTACTTACCTTTATCCAGGTGAGCTGAGTGAGCAACGTGTCTTCTTTTGACCACACATTGGCCATTAGAGTTCTCCACCAGATGGTGCAGGCAGGGGCCACAGTGTGAACGGCCTGGCTGGCAGAAGTGTCGTCCTGCTTGAGCACAGTCTAAACTTCGAGGACATAAGTGGGATCCTGAGAAGAGAGACAAACACAGCACAGTGACTGAGTTGTAGACTAGTCTAGTTTATTTTATTTATTTTTGTCTAAATTTATATTAATTGAATATCAGTCAATTTAACTGAGTCAATTGTGAATAATATGTGAGGTAATGTGCCATGACAATATTTTGCATGTAGGTAAGTCAAGGATCTGTGGAAATTCATAAAGGTTAATTGTATTACATGAGAAGAAGAACATGGTTTAACCTCACTTTAAAGGTCTTTAATGACACCTCCAATGGAGCTGAAGGTCACACACCACAGCAATTAATGGCAGTTTGTTTCAAATGCCAGATGAGAAAAATGCACTTGTAAGTTGAGAACTGACAAAAGACAGAAACCAGACCTCCGGCAGTGGTGTTCATTCCCATGATGTACAGTAAGCAGTGTTATATAATATGAAAAAACAAAGTTTCCTGAGGGTTTAGCAGGAGACTGTAATAGTTGTAAAGTAGTTAAAGAAACAGTGTTAAAAACTCAAGCCAACAGAATTTTAAATTAAACTGCAATTTCAGCTATTTCAGCAGGCCACCATTTTACAGTTTACTTTCTTATGGCAACTTAAGGACAAGGTAAGATGAGTTTTGTCATGTACTGTTATGAATGTTTTGGGGGATGGTGGTGTGGGTTACAAAAAAGTTCTTGCATTAAATGCCATGTTCTTTTAGTAACCTTTGAATCAACTTTCTGATGCACCATCTCCAAATTAATCTGACCATGGTGAGCTAACTGATCGTAAGGCAGATGGTGTTTCAATCAATACTTCACTATCAGCTATCAGTAGACAATTGGAGTGCTAATACTAGCATGAACCTTCCTTTTAAACTGCTGCAAATGAAATTCCAAACAACCCTTCTATTCAAAGCTGAAATATAAAATGATACCATAACAAATTTCAATCATTTTAATGGTTGCCATAACCATGATATGATACTAATGAGCTATACCTGGAGGTGTTAAGCCACTGAATGATGTGACATTATTGTCTGGCTGGATAAATGCAGGAAAAAGAAAATCAATGGTTTGACATATGGAGTTAATTAAAGCATCTCTTTAATAGAATATATCACCTAAAAGTAAAGGGCTAAAGGGGATTAGTTAGATTTGGTCTTCATTAAAACCCCAGCCGTGCTCTCACTGACAAAGTCAAGGCACTGCTGCACATCCTGCTGCCCACAGGGACTATCGTCACACTTGTTGTTCTGCTTAGAAAAGACCATCTGAGCACCAGAAGCAGCAGCAGCAGCAGCAACAATGAGGGAGAAAAATCAAAGCTGCAGAGTCTGCCAAAGCTTTAACGACCAAGAAAGGAAAAATAATTGTAGGCAACTATCAATATTAACCCCTTCAACTTCCTCGCCAGTCGCTCCAGTCTCTGCTAATTGCACCAAGACAATAGTTGCTATGACAACTTCTATGGCAACTGAGGAGGTGTGACATCATCACGGGTGTGAGTCACCACACGGATGTACAAGTCATGGATGAGAGGGTTTGTCTGAGACTGTTGTACTGAGTAAAAAAGGCAAAAGACAATAAACACCCGAGAAAAGCATAAAAGTACTGTCATGTTGTTGTATTCATATTGCCTTTTAGAATCACCAGACTCAAAGAAATGATAAATGAAATTTAAGGAATACAAAATATCCAAATTAATCACGTTAGGACTCAGAAAGGAAAGGCTGGCTTCACCCTGTTAATGTCATGACTCCAACAGATAACATTTTCCATCTCACACAGAGACTTTAGAGATTACAACAACCACAACCACACAGTGGAAAGAAGAGCTGAAGAGAGCAGGGCATCAGCTTTGTCTGCAGGAGAAAAAAAGAAACTGGCTGCAAAATGATACAAAGTGAGACCTACAGTCATTTTCAAAGGGTTGCAAAAAATATTATAGTATAGTAGTTTGTTTTTCTGCCACTGTTTGTATTTTGTTTTTGGCCTTGCTGTCTGCAAACAACGGAAAGTGGAAAAGTTGATCTGTGAAAAAAGGGTTGTTAAAAAAAAACAGAGATTTATTTAAGCTGTGAGTTTGTGTTGTGGAACATACTTGTAAAATTATTTGTGATATTATTTGTTACATCACAAATTATTTATTTTAATGGAGTTTGAACTTGTATTAAATGCAAATATGTCCCAAATCTACAGAGCAAAATATTATTCTTGACATTTTTCCATGTGAAACACATAGATCCATCTGCTAATATTTTTCTTTCTGATCAATCAATATTCAAAAAAGAGTTTGTCATATTTGGAAAGGTCCATTTATCTGTTGTAGATTTAATCACGATTAATCATGATTAATTACAACCACGATTAGTCAGGATTAATTGTGATAAATCCACAACTTTTGTATGATTAATCAGATTAAACATTTTAATTGCTTGTAAGGCCAAATTAAAACGGTGTGCCAGCAAATTTCAAAGATGGATGAGGACATATAAACTGCATATACAGCACCACCTTGAGGGGAAGTAAAGTTTGGCATGGAAAGTAAGAGAAACTCTGACAAGGTCAGTTTCAAAAGTCACTAAACTCAGCAGCGCAAGAGAAGACGAAAAGACGTAAAACCTACAGCTTTGAATATTTTCTCGCACATCAAACTGAGAGTATCTTAAATATGGCTGCTGTTGAAGGCACTGCAAAAACGTATACGTGGTTCGTACTCCTGAGTACAGCACTCATGTACAACATTGACATCTGTAAAAAAGCCGCTGTTTCCTGGCAACCAATTACCTTGTGTTCGGTCAAAGAAAATGAAAGCACTTTGTTCTGCTTCCTCATTGACTTTATCTCAAGTGAGACATGACATGAATTGCCCTCAATACTCTTTGTTACATCATTTTTGCTGCTGCAACTTACATTGAAAAAAAAGTTTCTGCCTCTGCAAGAGACACATACTGTACTCAATCTTCACTAAATAAAATAAGACATACACACGACTAGAATAGAGATAGAATAACATAGGTGATTAAATGGTAAGGAAGGTAAATGTTGGTTCGAGGACCTATTTGACATGTTTTCAATGTGTCACTGTTGCTTGAGGTCAGTAAGAATAAAAAGAAGAAACATATGAACACCTTGCAGCATTGGCCTACTTTTCCTTGGTTATTTAGTTACTACAAAACTCTGTGTGCAGACTGTTAGCCTGTACGTTGTAAAATTACAAGTCCAGGTAACATGTATTAATTTGTTTTTAGGCAGTCTTGGTAAAATGACCATCTCTCTGTCCCACTTTTTGTAGAAGTTTCCAGTATAAGGTCTCCCTGATGGACATGTACAGTACACCAGTCAGTGCTGAGGTCTAGACAGCTGTCGACACTAATAGTGACTTTAAACAGAATAAAAGTACTGTATGTGACTCCCCTTAGAAACACTGGAACTTGTTCATGTTGAACAGCACTTGCACTAATATTTTGAGCAAACAAAAAACAGCTACTACAGAACGGTCCATAATGGCCAGGTTGAAGGAGTAAAACTTCCAAAGACAAGACAACAACACAATGTTGAATGTTTAGGAAGGTATTTATACTGTATGTGTTGGAAACATTAAGATTTCTTCTTTGAAAATAAAATGATTTACTAGGAACATGCATCTACTGTAGAAGAATATAAAATAATAGTACGTAATCAACATCACCTTTACATTTTACCATCATTTGACATTAAAGACAGTAGTGCTGTATCTGCCTCCTCTATTTGGCTAAAGGAAAAACAACAGCTCAGGTCTTTACTTTAAGTGAGTCACAGGCTCAGTAAGCAACAATGAGTACAACTTTCTATTTCTGATTCGTGCATTCAAAATTCCAGCAGGTGTATCCATATAAATACATACAAACCTTCTGTCAGATCGTTGTGATGGATAATTATTACATTCCATTTAAGCTCATGCTCATCTTTTTTAAATAACAGACCACTGGGTGTCAGTAAATGACGGTGATTAAGTCTATTTTAATGAATCATAACTGAAATAGCACCCTGCCGTCCACTTTACCCCATTAACATTTCAAGCATTATGATGTCTGTGTTTTTGCACAGCTCCACACAGAGCAGTCATCGTGATGGAGAATGCAAATAAGTTTTTTTTTCTCGAGTCCTGACGTAAAGTGACATTCAGCAGAAGAAGACAAAATCCAGCCTAAAGCGGCTGTGACAATATCTGGGAGGGAAATGTCAACCAGCAGAGACCCTTTGATGCAGTATGGTCCTACAGCTTTAACTCTGCAGTGCAAGTCTGACCATGGTTTACAATAATAAAATGATGATACAAATGTATGTATGACTACACTGCATGTATTTCTCAGGAAAAGAATTAACAGTATGTAGTAACATGCCGCACGACATTGACACTCAACGTTTTTGCCTTCTGTTCTTGGAGCTGTACATCCTTGAAAATAGCAACGCTGTGCACTATACTTAGCACCTATATTTTAGGTAAGGTTTCTCTTTCTCCTTGAGGTTTTTTGGATCCTAAGTTGTCAGCTCAAGCATTTTTCAATATAAAAAGTATAATAGTAGCAAACAGAACCAATTCTAATTATGTACAATGGCAAGAAACTGGAGCATTTGAAGGTTCATTTTTTGTGAGTAGAATTTTAAAAAAGGGGGGGGGGGATAATCAACTCAAAAGTTCACAATGCTTGAGAGCAGGGGTCTCAAACAATACAAGCTGGGGGGGCCACCGCTGACAGTGCCATCTCATTAGAGGGCCGAACAATAGGAGCAAGTGACAGATTAAATTCTTTATTGACACCAAGAGGTTGGTCGAGAGTGTGAGCAGTTCATGGCCTGCGGGCCAGGAGTTTAAGACCTTTGCTTTAAAGATTTCAGGAATGCATCATGCCTGTGGTTACTAATTACACTTCAATGGGGTTTTTCTGTCCTTGTAAACAAACCTGTTTCCATGTACAGAATTACTATTTTCCTTTGACATCTTTTTTCACACACATTTTTTCAAGAGACATTACCCAAAAGCATTCTTTCCATTGTTGTAAAGATAACACAGGCAGCTCTGGATATCATGGCTCTTAAACGGTCGGATTCATGCAAACTCTGTGACATGAAGTGGTCTCTGATGTCACTGACTGAGAAGCTCTGACAGCAGGAACATGTTTCTGAGAAGGGCCAGAGCCACAGCAAACACATCAGTTGTGATAACCAGCACTAACACATGGTGACACACTTGGAAAACATCTACATCTCTCATACTGAATCATCCAAACTGCCACCTCACTGTCAACTGCTCTATTGTGAATGCAGACGACGTAAAAAACCAGATGATCGGGTAGAAAAGCCCTCAGACAACATGGTCTTCGTGAATGAGTGGTCGTGACCGACATTACACTAAAGCTGAGCTGCATTGATAAAATGTTATCTTAGTGCACTGTTCCCCAAAGTGTCGGGTGCACAGCTCCTCAGCTATGGCAGGGGGGCACAGCCAGGACATTGAAGTACATGTAATACTTTTTTCTTTGTTGAATATTAATGACATATTTTTTTCTAGGTATAACAGTGTTGAAATAGAGTCCAACGCTGTTTGTTGGGGGTCTTGACAAGTTCTAGCTACCAAAGGTGGGCGCTGCAGAAAATATGTGGCGACTCAGTGGTGTTGTCCAATAATGTTGCCACTATCTTTAAGCCTCTAACAACAAGTGTTGGTGGTCACCCATTTTGAGGGACCCTCACTGACAGTTCTAAACTGCCAGTGCTTTATATTATGATAAATAATTTATATTTAGGGATTTTTATTAGATACTTTCCTATTCTCTGGATTGTATTTTTTTTAAATAATAACTGTCACCATTCGTCATCTAAATAAACAGAGCCAAACATATTCCTGAATGTAAACCCAGAATGTTAATCAGTCTTTGTTATGCTGTGTTAAACAACAAATATAGAAAGAAAGAAATATGGCCTCTGCAAATCCTGCATTGGGACTGCTTCAAAAACAATATTGATGAAGCTGATACAACCTCCAAATTTAAACATGCAATAATATGTGCAATGTAAACTGCAGCAACTTGGAAATGGCTGCCGTACCAAGAAAGACTTGTATCATCTGCTCTATCTTGTTTTGTTTTTTTTAACATGGCAGTCATGCACAATCCATGTCTTGTTCTAATTGTTGCTTTAACAAAGTCCAAAACAAGCAAGGTGTATTAAACAACACTGGGCTGCAGCTGACCAACAAGACATTTTGTAAACATGTATGCAAATATCTTTAGCTTTAACTTGATATTGACATTCATTCGTCCATCTAACTAGAACGACACAGGTTAGAACCAGAGTCAGAAGCAATTGACCAAAACATGCTTGCTAGTCTGAGCCCATTGGTGACTCATATTAAACTGGCTAGTGTTGCATTGCACTTGTAGTAGCATTTTGAGGATGAAACAGTGAGCAAAGCCAAGTTGAAGAGTGTCATCCTGTCATTTCACTTTACATCGGCTAGGCTACCTTAGGATTACTACTTGAAGACGAGGAGAACAACAGGTCTTTGTTGGAGCACTGCTTTGAAATGAATCGGTGGGACTGTGTGGTGAGCAATTGCCATTGCAAATATTATCGTTTAACATGTTCTTAGGAGTCCAGGTAAAAAAAAACGAAATATTGTGTATATTTGTACACCTAATTGAAGTTATTCTCTACATCATCGTGGTCGTCATCACCACGACGGTGATGATGATGCTGTTTCACACCGGCTTCACACCGGCAGCACATGGAATAACAACAGACAGCAGGTCTCTTTACCTGTCAGACAGGTGCTAATCGTCCAAAGGGCCGCAAACACTGCAGCCTGGCCGAACAGCGGGGCCCACATCCTGGGCACAGCTGCGACGACTGTCAGGGTACAAGGAGACCGAACGATGGAGGAGGTGGAGGCGAGTCTGTCCAGATCATTCCCCCATCCCTGTGTGGTGGTCGAGGAGGAGAAAGCGCAGATAATGAAAAATAAACAGAAGCGACGAGGCAGATAAATTAAGCAGAGATGATGTGAGCGTCCTCTGTAAGCTCTGTTAACCCGCTGCTGCACACCAAACAACACACGTACTGAATGCTGCTGCTGATACTCCTGTTGACTGAGACAAATTCTACTCCGTGACGTCAGCACGTCGCGCATCCGCCGTGATGCCTTCAAATGCATTAATACATTTCTTCCAATTCGCACTCGCAGAAGACTTGAAAGTAGTGATGGGAAGACCGACTCTTTTTATTGATTCGAATCTTTGACTCTCGAACAGTAAAATGAACGAGTCGTGAACGAATTTTGAACTAATCATTTCATTCGTTTTACAACTACTGATGGGAAGACTGACTGTTTTTATTAATTCGAATCTTTGACTCTCGAACAGTAAAATGAACGAGTCGTGAACGAATTTTGAACTAATCATTTCATTCGTTTTACAACTACTGATGGGAAGACTGACTGTTTTTATTAATTCGAATCTTTGACTCTCGAACAGTAAAATGAACGAGTCGTGAACGAATTTTGAACTACTAATTTCATTCGTTTTACAACTACTGATGGGAAGACTGACTGTTTTTATTAATTCGAATCTTTGACTCTCGAACAGTAAAATGAACGAGTCGTGAACGAATTTTGAACTACTAATTTCATTCGTTTTACAACTACTGATGGGAAGACTGACTGTTTTTATTAATTCGAATCTTTGACTCTCGAACAGTAAAATGAACGAGTCGTGAACAAGAACTAATCATTTCATTCGTTTTACAGCAGATGGCGCTTTAGCCCTATTGTGGGCGTTGTAAAGAAGGCTGCGGTTCTCCGACACTAAATAAGGCAACATGGTTTGCTTCCGCTGACAAAGTCTACAAAGTATACAAAATGCCATAAGTAATTAAAACCATGTGAAAAGCTAAGAAATAAAAACACACCACAATGTGAAGATGAATGAGAGCAAAAAAAGACTCGAGCTCTCTGTCACGTGACAAATGAAACGAATCTGCGAGAACGAGGCGAAAGATTAGTTCACAGAGAATGATCCGTTCAGAGTGATTAGTTCACAGCAAAAGATTAGTTCACAGAGAATGATCCGTTCAGAGTGATTAGTTCACTCCAAAAGATTAGTTCACAGCAAAAGATTAGTTCACAGAGAATGATCCGTTCAGAGTGATTAGTTCACTCCAAAAGATTAGTTCACAGCAAAAGATTAGTTCACAGAGAATGATCCGTTCAGAGTGATTAGTTCACAGCAAAAGATTAGTTCACAGAGAATGATTCGTTCACAGAGAATGATTAGTTCACGGGGAAAGATTAGTTCACAGTGATCCATTTGCAATGAACGATTAGTTCATAGAGAGTGATTCGTTTGCAATGATAGATTAGTTCACAGTGAAAGATTAGTTTGCAGAGAGTGATTTGTTCGCAGTGAGTGATTAGTTCGCAGTGCGTGATTTGTGAGTGATTCGTGAGTTCAATATGAATAAATATTTAATATGACTCGGTAGTCACGAGTCACGAATCTTTCATAAGACCCGGGAGTCACGACTCATATGAAAGAATCGTTGATTTTGAACGAATCACTCGCGAACGACACATCACTACAAAGTACACAAAATGCCATAAGCAATTATAACCATGCGAAAAGCTAAGAAATAAAAACACACCACAATGTGAAGATGAATGAGAGCAAAAAAAGACTCGAGCTCTCTGTCACGTGACAAATGAAACGAATCTGCGAGAACGAAGCGAAATATTAGTTCACGGAGAGTGATTGACAGAGATGTTTAAATAGCTAGATGCTAAAACGAACGAACAAACAAAACGCTCATAATTATACCCCCCCACCCCACCAAGAATCAACGCTAAATCATTTTCCTGATGAGAAAGTCCTAATTTAGAGGAAAAATGTATTATATTTATTGATTTTGCAAAAAAGAAAGAAAGAATGACAATATGCAACAATGTGCACAATAATCATATTGTGAGTTTCACTAACATCTGCAAGGAGTAAAATAAACCAGTTTAAATACAATTCAGATTAATTTCTGGAGATATTAGGTATCAGATTATCTTCTGTTTACTGTTTAAGAGCACATTTCTCTGTGCTTTACCCAGACATACACACTTTTAATGGGAGGTCTGACACTGCATTCCTGAGTGTTTTCTTAGAGAAATTCATCTTTCTCCTCCTGTTGCACATCACACGTTTTTCATTTTGTTATTCTGTGACAAGAGCACAGGAGTAAACCAGTCCACTCTGCAAACCTTAACTTGAAGTTCAGGTTATTGAACACACTTATATTTGCAACCTTTAATAAATAAATAAATAAACCATATATTGTTGAATTTAACTTAGAAACTTCTGGTGCAATTTAATAAAAAAAAAAGTGACTCATCTACATGTTAATAGTCATCTACAGGCAAATAGTTCACCAAAAAATAAAATGTATTGCAACTTCTTGTGGTGCAAAGACATCCTCTTTGAAGGGGCCAGTTTAGATAAAAATTGAAAAACATTTGGGAAATGAAAAATACATTTTACCTAAAAAACAAATATGTATGACACCTACAGCACCCTCTACCTTAATGGTTGGTGCTGCACTCCATGTAGTATACAGGATTGTGATTCTCTTTTGTTCCACGTTGGAATAGCCAAACATGGATGGTTGCTGACACACTGCAGGTGCTTGGTGAAGACAGTGGTTTGGGTTTATTCAAATTCATGCTCACATGAAAAATAATAATAATTAAAAAAGTAAATTTACATTAAATTATCTTTTTAAATTACACATACCTAATTTCTACAGATAAAAATAGGATGAAGTCTCGCAACACAATCAAGGATCACAGCATGTTGCTGGCTTCAGCCTTTTTATCCAGTTACTGCACAGCTGACTTTACCCCATTTGTGTGAACGTCTATCATGTCTATCACAGTTGCATGCCACATGCCACATGTGTTCCTGTTCCTCTTTAATTACTCTGCGGTAAATATATTAACAGACAAGACTGCCACCTGTTGACACTGTTGTGCACAACGTGTTTTTCTAAGACTAGATTGAACAGAAAATGTCCATTTTCTTGTTGGGGGTGGGTCTAAGTTAAGAGGAGTTAAGTATAACACATCTACAAATGTGAACATGAGGTCTCAGGAGCTTAACTTAACCTATAGTTCCATCCCATCATAGCTCTATGAGGCCATTTCAATCCCTTCCGGGGAAGGCCGAAGCATTGTGTGTGTGTTTGTAAGGGTGCTCCGTCCTTACGTCGAAAGGAATCTGAAGAAGTCACGCCGCTGTTTGTTCAAATGAGTCTTACAAGAAACAGCGATGCATCTCGGCAGATCTGGGTCCCCTCTCTCTATGGAGATCAGGATTCTGGCTGCAGAGCCCCACTTCTTAAAGAGGTGCTGGAAGATGACCTTGCAGAGGTTCTCAACATTTTTTGGTGTGATGTCTACCTGGGTGCCTTCAAGTTGAGCCCAGATTTCATCCACCAGACGTTGAATGGTGAATTCCAGGTCTGTGAAAAAGGTCCTGTCTCCTTTTACGGTTTTCCAAATTTTTTTGATTAGCGTTGAAATGACGAGCCTCAGACAGGTCCGACTAACTTCTGCCTGTGCTACATCCTCCTGAGGGATTTCTCCACTGGCTGCCTCTGGCTCCTCACCTGCTGTGACCTCTGAGATCTGTGGTTTTGGCACTGTCTCTGTGTCAATTAAAGCATTAATTACTCTGTCACTGTAACACTGGACCTGATTTTCCAGCCACCAGCTCATCAGTGACAGGAAACAAATCACTCTGTGCTGTATGTCCGCATACATGCTCGCATATGGCTGATTGTCAAACACCGCTCTCCCAGGTGACGCCCCCCTGACTGCCTCTGAAGCAGTCTCACCTGTGATGCGGCTGTACAGGAGATCACTGAGTTTCCCTGTCAATTCAAGAACATCGTCAGAAGAAATATTTTCAAGCCTGCGATAGATACAAACATCACCTTCACCCATTTCATTTTTTACACCATTCTGAAGCACAGATTCCGCGTCCACCAACAGTGACTTCACCGAGTCATTATCTCCAACTTTGGTCTCGCTGCGAAACTTCATTTTGACTTGCGAAAACACTCTGCAAATCCCTGCCTTAGCAAACATCTTGACAAAAAAGTTACAAATGTTTGTCTTTAGCCCCTTTTGAGTCTGCTGCTGTGTCTTTGGACTAGGATAAAATGATTCCACCTCTTTTAAATTTATGTACTCGCTAACAGAGTGAGCAATGTCCTGTGCAGCACGTTGAATCTCCAAAGTAAACTGCTCGTGCAGTTGGTCGTACTCACTGTCCGAAACATCTTCCAAAATGGGTTCGATAATGGACCTCACCTCGTTATTAATGATATCCTGGACCGATTGTGTTATTGGTGTTATTGGTGACTCTAGATCTTTCACAACCTTGCTATTTTGGTTTTGTCCGCCGTTTCGTTTTACTGTACAACACATCTTGGCTGCAAATCTCTTCAGCATCTTGCACACGGAATGGATCATGGATTTGGATGGCTTGGGCTGCCCATAGCCAGATGGAGCGGTGACTTCTTTTGCAATCAATTCTGTCAACTTTGCAGAGCTGGGGCCCTTGACTGTCTCAACACCCAAAGCCTCTGCAAAACTGCGTGTGATCGGTTCATCCAGAGTGTCGCGCAGGCGCTCGACCGCATCTTCCTGTTTCAGAAAATCTGACATGATGTCCACGACGCTACAGAGAACTTTGACCAGCATGTCAGCTAATCTAAGTCTGGTGTCATTATCCGGTTTACCTACTGCTAACAAGTTCCACTGATCCACAGTCAAACCTTGCGTAAAGGATTCTACATGTGGGCGAACAGTGTCGACCGACATCTTTGGCAGCTCCAGATTCATTGTCTCTGCATTTACCCTGGAATCCATTACTCTTCTTGTTGTTGTCACCTCCATCTGATACAAGTCTTATAATAGTCCTAAAAACCTTGGCTATTCGGTTGATCGGTTACTTTATTCATTGGCAGCGTACGTTCATGGTAGTGAGGATCAGCAAGGTATCATAACTGCTTTCTACTGAAGTAGTACTTACATGATGTCACTGTCACATCAAAGTGCAGCATCAAAGGTCAGTATTTAAAGAATGGTTGGTTTGTACTGACCTACAGTAGCTTTCTTCTTCAGCATTTTTAGCTCACCATGATGTCAGTGGCATAAGGAACATGTCACACGACAGATGCAGCCAATTAGGCTTCATTATATACTTCATACTGCATTGCTGCCTTCTTCTAGAATCGTCCCTTCAATGCTTTTATTCCAGGTGGACTGACCTGTGATACAGAATGACTTACATGTGACATCACATAACGCACGTGGCCAATCACATGACATGGAAAATCACAGCATATCTCTGTTTGACTCCAGTCATGCCTCTTACATTCTTTTTTTTTTTACAGAACCAGAGCTTCCCAATTAGGAATACCTTGTTGTTGACTATAAGGGATTGCTGCAGTAACACATGTGGCCACAGTATAGTGCTGTTATCACATGCACGTGGTTTAAGTGGGAACCTTGACCTTAACCCCAGCCATGACTCATCTTGAACATTATTTTGCTGTTATACATACTGAGGACCAGTGATGGGAATAACGGCGTTGCTTTTTTCAGTAACAGATAATCGAATGAATTACTTTATCTATTGTGATAAAGTCGTTACAGTCACCAATACGCTATTACTTTGCGTTATTGAAGCTACTTATTGAAGCTGTCATCCCACTTGGCTTACACAGACACAGGAGCTACAAATGTGTGTTTATTCCCCTTTGGCAAGGGGAGGGGCGAGATAACAGCCTTAGTAAAAAGCTAAAAAACATTGTTGATTTACTGAATTAATAAATGTTTGCGGTAGAACATAGATGGGTACACAGTGAAAAAAAGATGAAACTGTTAAACTCACATTGTTAAACTATTTATTTTATACTTGATGTACAGTGTGTTCACAAGTTGTCTGAGGTTGTAAAAGTTTGACTCATTTAATTTACACCACAGCGATTTAAAAGCACTTAAGAAAATACTTGAAGTACAGAGGTGCAATAAATAAAAACCTCTGTTCAGGTACCGATATTTGCTGTTCTACTCTATGCACATGGCTAGTGAAACCAGCTCTGAAAAAAAATCTGATTCTTTGAATTAAAGTAAAGCAAAGCAATAGTTACTTTCCCTGCTAACTAGTTGCTTTTTAGTGGAGTAACTCAGTTACTAACTCACTTTTTGGGAGAAGTAACTAGTAACTAACTAATAACCTTTTCAAAGTAACGTGCCCAACACTGCTAAGAACTGGTATTTATAGTTGTACATGTATTTATAGGTGCAAGTCAATCGTCATCATGGTGTAGATGAGTTGATTTTCTGGCCTTTGCAGGTGGAAATGTTAAAATTACTTTTATTTAACTGCAAATAAAAGTCAGAAGTCAGGTCTTGTTTATGTTTGTTTGACAAAAAGCAGATACATTTTTATCCCATTTATTTTTCTTTAGCTAGTTTTTTTTAATGTCACATTTACTGTACGATTTATTTGAAAGACTTGAGGATGTAGAAAAAGGAAGACGACGTAAGAGAAGCACGAATTGCATCACAGCTAAGACGCAAATAGCCAGTGTTTCCAGTTAAAGGAAGTCGGATATCCTTACTGTCTGACTTGGAAAAGGGAAGGAAAATGAGGCCTTAAGAAGAATTACAATTATTGCAATCTATCAAAAATTCACTTTTGCTTCACACAAGTTATGAAATGTTAACATTATATAAACAATAACTAGAATTATATTTACTTTATAACAGTAACTGTTCCAAAGGTCCAAAGCAGATGAGTAATTCAAAGCAATACATGAAGAACAAAAAAAGGTCCACCATTGTTGTCAAGTGTTGTCACTGAAAACCAAAACCCTTCTCACCATCTCAGTAAATGCTGGTTCTGGATGATTGTGCCGAGGATCTCTGTGGAGACCAAATCAGTGGCACTCTCCCATGTTTTGTTTTCTCTCGTGTTCTGTTTTTGTGCATTCACAATTTCTATTTTACCATATACTTTTGACAGGGATGGAAATGTTTAACTGTTAATGTTAACTGACATTAAAAACCAACAGAAACCTATTAATATTCACAATACAATCTGTAGAAGCCTCACAACCACTATGTGGTACATAAACCACCTTTAAAAAGAAGTGCTGGAAGAGGTTAAGGAAGAACTTTCCTTCCTCTGTCAGACTGTGATACATTCCATCAACACTGAACTCTTTCTTTAGTCCATCAAATCTTCCAGCTGTGAATCCAACATTGGAACAACAATTAATTGTCACAATATCCAGTAATATAAACCCCATTTATTTTGTTTAAATTGGATGTGTTTTCATACATTCACATATAATGGAGCCACTTGGCAATATGACAGTTTGATCATTTAATCATTAAATGTGATGGTTCAGTTACTTATCCTCCCCTACCCCCCCTTCTTAAAATGATGCAATTGACATTCATTGTTTTGGGTATCCCATTTCTCTTTTTGATAGAATAAAGTATATGCATGATTAGCTGTTAATGTAACTGTGTAATTAGTTTAGTTCTGTGGTTCTTGTTTGAGGTACTGAACCCCACCAGTTTCATATGTGCATCCACTGAACCCTTCGGTGATGGCCAAGCAGGGGGGGCGTGTCATCGTGTCTTGTCCTCCGCCAAACCTCTGGGACTGTCTTACCGAACCCCTGGGATTCGATCGAACCCAGGTTAAGAACCACTGAACTAGTTAATGTTTTCCTTATTTTAGGGTTACTTTTCTTTTTCTTAGAAAATTAAACAACCTGCATAACACATCGCTTAGAGGGAGAACATGAAAACTAAAGAGAAAGCTTTATGAGCAACTGAAACAATTCTTCCAGCGGCTGCTAAAAGACAAGAATATTGACCACACTGACATGTGTTGGAAAAAATTAAAGTTAGTATCAAATAAAAAAGTCTGCTCTGTGTTGACCCTATATGACCAGCACAGTATGCTGCCATACAATTCCAAGCTGTAATTAGGCCCACACAGGGTCAAGGCCTCACCCAAACATTTCATTCTCCAGGTATCAGCATATTCTCACATATCTTATCTGAAATAGGTTGGTTACCACCATATCACAACCTAATTCCATCCATCCATCCATCCATCCATCCATTTTCATCCGCTTATCCGTTACCGGGTCGCGGGGGCAGCAGTCGCCACCCAAATCACATTGCACCATACCAAACCTTCCTGCAGGTGGTGAGTCCACTGGAAACAACCTAATTCTTCATTTTTAATTCTTATTTTCAGTGCCAGCAGCGAGGGCATCAAATCTATAACAACAGCAATGTCTAACATTTATAAATGACAGCAATGCCGCATAGCAAAATTAAACACATAAATGCACAATTGCACAAATAAATAAGACAATTTGGTTAACTTTGCATTTTCTTCTTCCTCTTCTGTAACAGCTTATTTCCACATTATAGAGAACAAAAACTGATACGTAATACACTACAGTATTCTACCAAAATCCATTCTGGGATTCTGGGAAACGGTCCTTTATAGTGGAAGCTTAAAGTGAAAGTGATGTAAAACAGCAGCATCAGCAACATCCTTGTTGGGTTTTCCCCAAGTCAGTGTATAAAAGTCAGAGTCAGAGTCAGTGTTGCTCAGTGCGGCATCTGGAGTTAGACTGAAGAAGTATCCAGAACCAGTCTTCTGCCATCACTACAGCCTGAACCATGAACTCAGCCACTGTTGTTCTTCTCAGCTGCCTGCTCATCCTCTGTGCACAAGGTATGTTGACCCATCTGTTCACCTGTATAAAATGTCCAAATACAAAGAAAATAATGATTTGCATTTGTGACATAAATTGTGGGGTTGTCTTTGCTACAGAAACTTTGTTAATAATTGTATACTTCTGCTAAACCAAACTTTTCCATCTATTTGAAAGGAACAAAATTCAAAAGCTGATGAATTGCAGGAAAATGAGCAGTTTTAAATATTTAAAATGTATTTTACCTGAAGGTAAATACCAGACCCTGGTGGTTGTATTTGAGCTCCTGTTTTGTTTATTTCTTCCCACAGCACAGCCACACAGGTCAAAAAAATGCAAGTGTTTGAACGGTTCAATCAGTCACATCAAACTGGAGCTCCTCCGGAAGATATCTGTGCCCGTCTTTCACAAGCCCAGCTCCTTCTGTCCTCAGCTGGAGATTATTATGTGAGTGAACAAAGCTGAGTGCGAGTGAAGCCAGGTTTATTCACGGTGCTCTGTCGTCTCGTGTTCTTACTGACGCTAATCTTTAACTTTGTCTTTTAGTGTTTTGGAGAACAAGGTGAAATGTGTGAACCCAGAGTCACCACTTGGAAAACTGCTGCAGAGAAACAAAAGCAGGTGAGTGGAGACATTTCTGTCTGTCGGCTGTGGCACCACCACAGTGCATTCTTTAATTTAGCTTTTGGCATGAATAGTGCTAATACAATTACTAATGCTTCTTCCTTTTCTTCAGGCAGGAGATTGCAGCACTGACAACAACAAGAGCCACTGTTCAACAAACTCAGGAACCTCAGCTGGTGCATGATGTAGTGGCAGCTCAATAGTCACAGCTTATTAAATATATGAATGTTGTTAATTGTTGCAGTGTTGTAAATAGATCCAAAGTTCTCACTGGCTATTTTTGGATTTTTCTTTAAGAAAATATTCTTTACATGTTTGTTAATTATTTGTACATCGTTTTTACAAAAAATAAAGCAGAAAAAACACATTTCTTTTTTGTCATCCATTGTTATATATGGAGATATGAGTAAATTATCTAGTTTCATAAAGGTGACAATTTTATTCATGCACCTGGACACAATAGTGTGCTCTGTAAGATCGTGTCTGGGTAAACCATGCTACCAGCAGTTGTTTGCAATCCCGCTCATCTCAATTCCAAGAGGAGAATTCACAATTTTAAAGCCAAAACTTTCGTATGTATAGTTATTTTATAATGTTTTTTAGTTTATTTTTTGCTATACTTCACAATATAGCGAAAATTAACATGATTAAAGGGAGCTAAAGGAGAACCGTGATATAGAGTGAATTGTATCTATATGACAGTGGTCTTTGAAAAACATCATCAAGATAATTTTATTGAACCTGTCACTTACAGCATCCATCCATCCATCCATTTTCATCCGCTTATCCGTTACCGGGTCGCAGGGGCAGCAGTCGCCACCCAAATCACATTGCACCGTACCAAACCTTCCTGTGGGTGGTGAGTCCACTGGACACTTACAGCATTTGAATAAAAAAATATACAAAATTGGTATCGTTACACGTTGACTATAAAACTGTCACCAATTTTCAATGTATTTATCTATTTTTGAATTTTGTAAATATTACTAATATTACTGCAAATATGCAACAAAAGCCTCCGTATAAAACACCAACACAACAACCTCAACCTAAGTCGTAACGTTAATTTCTTCTCTTTATTATGTTTCCAGAGAGCTCACTGTCCAGTCATTTAAATCTTTGTTGTCTGATGTCTGTAAACGTATAATTTAAGTTAAAACCACGTACATACTTTTTAAATAAAAAATAAAGACAAACATTAACTTATTGTGCTTTTTCAAAAATACAGATCAAAATATGATTACTATGGGCAGAACATTAGGTTTCATAAAGATGTTATTCTTCAAGAATGAAGGAGCAGACCAGGACAGAGTAGCACTACTGTGATATTGGTGTAGTTGGTCTCTAACTGTAAGAGGACGTGATGGTTAGAGATATAAGATTATTTACTGAGGCAAACCCTAGTGGACAACAGCAAGGAAAGAGACACAACACACTTTAATTTACACCATTTAAAAAAAATCAATAGTTTGATGTCATTCTGTCAGTGTCGAGGTGTGTTTAAATTGTAAAATAAAAGACAAATAAAAAATATTATTCCAAAAAACATAGTGGTTAGAAATACTGTGGTCCAGTCAAAGACGCAGCACACTTCAGGCTAACAAGCTCCTGGACTGTTAGATACATAAAGCACAGTTTAACAGATGGTCAATATGACTTTTAACAGCTTAGAGTCAAAAAATGCAGTATGTGACCGGAAAGGTTCGGTTGTGATGTCACAATAAATAAAATGACTCCGGTGGGAACACTTTCTTTGTGACTTAGTGGCGGGGTTTCCTCAAAGCAGTCGCCACTTAAAATAAACAAGGCCTGAAGAGACACTTAACACTTTTGTCTATAGGCAGCTGACAGGATCTGAACCGTATGTTGAGCATGTGAAGACAAAGTGTCTCTCTCCATTAAGTCTATTAGGCCTTAAACAGACCTTGAATGCCCCACTTTAAGTTGTTGTAAGGTTGTAGAAATTCTTCAGTTATATTTTCAGAGGTTGGTTCAACAAAAGAGCCTGGTTATGTATTCTGCCGTGGCTTCAGCCATTTCCATTTCATCATCTGTATTATAGCTTTTGTGCCACAAAGTACTACGTGAGGATTTTGAAAATGAATAGAAAAGTTTTTGCCAAGAGACAAAGCCCTTTGCTGTCATTGCAAGATCAACATTAATACTGAATTTGAAAAAAAAAAAACAACCTCAAAAACATACAGTGATGCTCACAGGTGTCTGTCATGTTAGTTGAGGAACAAAATGTCTTTCAAGCTCCAAGATTCTATTCTTTTCTGACCTTAAACCTGGTCCACACTGGTTGTGTGTGCAGTGTATCACGGCTGTGTTGCTGAACTGCTTCTTATATGGAGCCTGTGTTTTTTATAGTAAATGTGTTGACTATAACATGGCCTCACAAATATATAATTACATGCTTTTGTTTTTCATAAAATCTCAGCACTGAGCCCCTGCAGATATTTCACAATAACTAAAAATAGTAATATAATAATAACACACAGTAAAAAGTAAAAACGCACTATAAATCAGGTGCATTAGGTGTCAGGTGAACTAAAATTGTATTCAATGTCTGATGTGGTTATAAAAATAAAAGCACATGTAACAATCAGGTACAATTGCAGACCTTGAGGATATAAAGTTAAAAAAGAAACTAATTAAAGAAGAATACACAGAGATGTTTTGTCTTTGTTAAAAAAAAACATTCTGATAGGGCTGAAGGGGAAGGTTTTTGTTTCTTGTAAGTTTTTTTTTTTTTATTGAGAGAATCACAGTCCAAGGCCTTCTTCACGGTAGCTACTTGGCAAAAATTGTGTTTCTTTGGCACGTTTCCTCCTTCACTGCTGTGTGGCATCTTGGGAAATGGGGTCCTCAATAGAGTGTGCTCTTTCTTTGGTTGAGCTCTAAGACAGCAGCTGCTCGGGTGGACGCAGGAACACCACCATCACTGTGATGTTGTCACTGGAGCCAGCTGATTTTGCAATGCTTACCAATTGCTGGGCTACTTTCAGTCCGTTGATCTCCTCAGGAAGTTGCTGCGGAGCTTCTCCTCCTTCGGGGTCATCTTGATGCTGGAGAGCCTGCAGAACAAGATCTGGGACCTCAGAAGGTTTCACTGTGTCAAAGAAGCCATCACACGCCAGTAGTATGTAATCCTCATCTCCAGTGAGCTGGACTGTGGTGCAGTCTGCATCTCCAGACACGTAAGGCTTCTGATCGAAGTCACCTAGAAGATTGGATTGGCCGTGTGATTACTGCAGTCCTTATTCAAACATCTTAAACACAAAGGCATTTTTTCCAATCTGCGAAATTGGAGGATTTTGAATTTGTAGTTTTAGGCAGAGGTCAACAGAAGATAGCTGAGTAACATGTTTGTGACTTAATGTAATGTAATGTCTAAATGATTATGGCTTTGTGACAAATAAATCTATACAAAGAACAAACAATTACTAAAAACAATTTACAAATTAGGATTACACATATAGAATCAACCAGAATCTTCTTCTTCTTTTTTTCCTCTCTCTTCCACAATCTCCTCTGCTCTGAACAGTTGATCCTAAGTACCTAAACTCCTGCACCTTCACCACCTCTGCTCCTTGTAACCTCACTATTTCACTGTTCTGTCTTTCGTTTACTCACATGTATTATGTCTTGCTGGGACTGACCTTCATTCCTCTTCTTTCTAGTGCAAACCTCCACCTCTCTAGGTTCTCTTCTAGCTGCTGCCTACTCTCACTACAGATCACAATGTCATCTGCAAACATCATAGTCCATGGGGACTCCTGTCTGACCTCATCTGTCAATCTGTCCATCACCACAGCAAACAAGAAGGGGCTCAGGGCCGATCCTTGATGTAGTCCCACCTCCACCTTGAAGTCTTCTGTCCTTCCAACAATGTCCTTCACCAAACTAACATTCTTCTCTGCCACTCCTGACTTCCTCATACAAAACCACAATTCCTCCCTTGGCACTTTGTCATATGCCTTTTCTAGATCTACAAATACACAATGCAGCT
>NC_024328.1:691454-697446 GCF_000523025.1 Cynoglossus semilaevis | reverse complement strand
ATCCCTCTGTAGTTGTTACAACTCTGTGCATCACCCTTCTTATGAATTGGCACCAGGACACTTTTTCTCCACTCATCAGGCATCTTGCCAGTCTCTAAAATTCTGTTAAACAAACCAGTCAGGAAATTTACTGCCACTTCTCCTAAACACTTCCATACTTCCACTGGTATGTCATCAGGACCAACTGACTTTCCACTCTTCATCCTCTTCAGGGCTTTTCTAACTTCATCCTTTCTAACCTGATCTACCTTCTTCCTACTAGTCTCTGGTTCCTCGTTTCTACTTTCCCTTTCATTTTCCTCATTTAACAACTCCTCAAAGTATTCCTTCCATCTTCTCAGCACACTTTCCTCACTTGTGATCACATTCCCCTCTCTGTCCTTAATCAACCTCACCTGCTGCACATCCTTCCCAGCTTGATTTCTCTGTCTCGCCAATCTATACAACTCCTTTTCTCCTTCCTTTGTTTCCAAACTCTCATACAACTCCTCATATGCCTTTTGTTTGGCCTTGGCCACTTCCCTCTTCACCTCCCTTGTCCTCTCTTTGTACTCCAGTCTGTTCTCTTCTGTTCTGTCACTGTCCCATCTCTTCTTCTCTAATCTCTTTCTCTGCACACTCTCCTGGATCTCCTCATTCCACCACCAGGTCTCTTTGTCCTCCTTTCTCTGCCCAGAGGACAGACCTAGCACCTTCCTACCTGTCTCCCTAATCACTGCAGCTGTAGTCTCCCAATCATCTGGGAATTTCTCAACACTACCCAGAACTGCCCGTACTTCCTTCCTGAAGTCTTCACAACATTCCTCTTTCCTTAGTTTCCACCACTTGATCTTTTGCTCTGTCTTCACTCTCTTCCTTCCTTAGGATCCGTTGATTATAGAATCAACCATTGTTTTTAATAAATGTATTTTTAATTTCACTTTTAGTTATTTTATGTTTGATTAAATGTATAAATCCAAAAAACATACAAAAGGTTAGTGTGACGCCTGGTGGAAGGATTGCGTATTACAGCTGGTGTTACACAGCCAGTTCAGTGTTAATTTTCTGTGGCAGAGTGAAGTCAAATAAAAAACCTGTTCCATATGCAGTATTACCTATAGCTCTTGATACTGCGTATGTGCCATTAACACGCCAGCAGCCCATGAAGGTGATGCAGCCTCCAAGGTCCTCGATTCTCTGTTTCTCATCCTGGACAGCAGGAGAGACAACAACACAGACGTTAAAACAACCTTCACATCACTGCCAGTCACATTTGCCGTCCTACTGTAGTCTGTGTGACAAATTGGTTCAGTCAGAAAAGTGCATCCCATGAATCAGCAGTAGAAAATTTAAAGTTTGAAATGTTCCTGCCACATCCTTAAAATAAATCAAACTTAATAAAGCCCAGCTGTTGTTCAAACCAGAGGAAGTTACTTGGAAGAAAGGGAGTCTAGTAAATAAAACTGTTTATTAACTGCTAATTATGGAAACATGTGACCTAAAGAATCACTCTTTATAACACAATCATTTTGATTTTGTTTTCAAAGTATTCCAACTATAATCCTTTTGCAAAAATGTGACCTTGCTTCTCACGTTTTGGCCTCAGTGTACAGTATGTGTTCCTGAGTTGTAATTGAAGTAACTAAATACTGGGATACAGTACTCTTCTTCTGCCCCACAAATGATATCCTTCATAAAAATGACAGATGAAGGCAAAACCAAAAATAGTTGTTTTAAAAAGACAATTGTCTTTATTGACAACTATAAAATAATTTTGTAACATAACATAATTGTATTAAATCAATAACATATGCTACATCATGTAAAGTAATTATTGACTATGATTGATTTTGTCAAGTTGCTAAATAAATAAAAGCAGTACATTCTCTTTAATTGACAATATATTACTACACACATACATTTGTGTACAGTTAAGACATGGGAAAAAATGTTATCTGTCAATTTTTGGGAGGGGGGTTGCTTGTCCTTTTGGGACATTACAGGCCCCCACTAAAGTTGAGCGAATACTGAGATTAAGATTTTTACCCTCAGTACCATCATAATTAAGATTAGGCATACATTAGTAATGGTTAGGATCAGGGTAAGGAGTTAGGAAATGCATTATGTTTTTGTGAAGTACTATAATCTCATGAAACGTGTGGTAGATGTGTCCTTACCTCTCTCTCTGGTTTATGGGGATCCATGAGTGTTACATCTTGTCCGTTCCGTACCAGCATTGCCTGAGAGTCTCCAAGCCAGGACACAGTCAGCTCCTGACCCTGAATCAGCACAGCCACACCTGTGCTGCCGCTGCGCAAGCGCTAATGGCAGACATATGAAATAATTTAAATTATTTTGCAACCTGGCATCTTGGAACAATCGAAAACACTGAACACTCATTGACTTAAATTGAGCAAAACAAAGAAAACACACTTTGAATTTATGTTAAATGTAAAAAAAAAGTATGATAAAACAGAAGAGCTGGAGGAAGTGTCGAGGGAGAGGGAAGTCTGGGTGTCCCTGCTCAGACTGTTGCCCCCGCGACCCGGCCCCGGATAAGCGGTTGATGATGGATGGATGGATGGATGATAAAACAAATAATTTAAAGTAATTATTTTGTCTAATGTAATATTCGTGTTGAAGTTGCGTCTGTACCTCTCTCTTTGCTTTGAGCCTGAACATATCATCGGTGAGTTTAAAGGCAGTTTTAAAAGCTGTGGCTGCATCACTCTGCAGTGTTTCCTGTTTGCTCAGAGCTACATGGAGGTGGGTGACAGTGTAGGTGGCAGCATCCACGCCTCCGTGTCCGTCAAAAACAGCATAGTAAGCACGATCCACTCCGTCCTGCACAAGGGTGAAGAAAAAGGAAACGGCTATCAAATATCTGATGTTTGTATTTGTTGTTATTCTATTTTCATTACAAGTTCAAACATCACATGGGAATAGTGAATGGTGCCAACTGGAGGGCAAAAGCCTTTGACAGTGTGACATGTGTACAATGTGCTCCAGCAGGGGGCACTACAAGAGTGGCTTGATACCTGATCACAAAAGACACCAGAGCATAAATGAAAATAAATATAGATGAGTTTTAAGATTTCCACAGAATCAAATCTAATAAAGATCATGTGCACGCTGTGGTGTGACAGACCAACTTTTAAACATGCTGCTCACTAAGTCAAAAACTATGGTTAGGCCTCCTGACACCTATTTCTGAACCACAAAAACTCAGGAATAAAACATGATTATTTCACACACTTGTGGAATATTGCTGCCACTAATGCTGCCATTAAATTATTAAATTTCAAAAGCTTAAAAAAACAATCCTGTACCTTGATCCCAAAAAGCTGGTTGAACTCAGGCAGGGCCAAGTGTTTGTCTTCCATCTTTCTCCTGGAATTTTTGATGGCATGGACTGAGCAAGGCCGAAGCTGAGGATGGTACAACAGAGGCTGGAGGGCCTTTTGATGCCAGAACAGGGCCACTCCTATTAGCTTGTTGAGGAAAAGACGTTGGACTGCCCCTGACTCCAGCACTAATAGCGAAACAAAACAGCAAAAGTAGAAAAATAGTAAAAGTAAGACAAATACATTTTTGTATTGATGCACAAAAGGAAAGGAAAGTGAACTCCTTGTCATTGTCACACAGCACACCACTGCACACAACCAAATGTGACCTCTGTCTTTAACCCATCACCAAAGTTAACAGTGTGCAGCTTTAAACACCCGGAGAGCAGTGTGTGGGGATGGTGCCATGCTCACAGCACCTCAGTTGTAACTTGGCAGATGGTGGACTTGAACCTGAAGCCTTCTGGACACAATTCTGCTTCCTTAACCACTAAGCCACCGCCCCCAAAAGGGCGTGCACCTCACTGAGTGACATGACAATGTTGAGTTTCAAGGAAGTAAAGGACATTGAATATACATGATGAGGCAGACAGACTTACAAATGACTTTTCCTTCTTCCTCCTCATCCCCATCATTGTCCTGTGGGCAGGAGAAAGGTGAAAGGTCATCTTGGAGCAGTTTGGAGAGCGCTGCCTGACACAAGAGGGCGCTGAAAACCGTAGGAGCGCCTCTAAAATAAACAAGCAGAAACTGTGGTAATTTGTCAAAGATCACACAACACTTAATTCAACAATCCTGTGCATATATATCCTATTTATGGAATACCATAAGAAAACAAACCCCACATATGACTGTGAGATAAACTCACAGTAATTTAATTTTGTGCTGCACATAAATGAACACAAAGAGGGATAACAAGAAATTATTCTGTTTATTTTATTTTTATATTTATTTAACCTTTATTTAGCCAGGCAAGGCATTAAGAACAGTTTTTTATTTTGAATAGCAGCCTGGCAAAAGGCAAAGCCTCTCAAGGGGAGGGAGTGTAAAGAAACAAACAAATAAAACAAACAGGAATAAATAAATTCAAATTTTTATTCAACTTTGTTCCTAATTTTGATTCAGCCCAGAAATATATCATCCTCACTTAAAAAATAACTTGGAAGAAGGTCTGATAACTTTGGTTATAATAAACATTACAGCAGGTATGAGGTATGAGTTTTCACTATAAAACTCAAGAGACCACTGAATGTTTTCTGCTTTCAATCGTCTAATCTGGATCTTTGTATTAACAGCTATCCTAAGTGGTTCTGTTTAGAACAGTCGGATTAAATACCTGCATCAACATGTCAAAATATGTTATTGATGTGTTTTTGGATTAAATATACTTAAGAAACATTTAGAGACTAATAAGGAAATAATTATACTTTTTTGGCCAATCTTAGAGTGTCCTGTTATAGGAAATGTGCTGTTTTGTTTCAATGATAACAATAATAAGTTAGTATTCAAGACACAGTATTCACAGCTTTTCTGCTTGGGTTTTCTTCCACATATCAGTTACATAACATCAACACTGTCCTAAAAAATCAACTGCTGTAATTCTGGGGAAAAGAATGATCGCAGTTCACATTTTGTCAACAACAGTTGCTCTGTCCACACCAGCAAACATACTGAATGACTGAGACAAGAGAAGAACTGTCAGGAATGAGAGGAATGTGCCTGTGTCTGTGCATGTGAGTGTTCTTACACAGACACAAGTTAGTACAAAATGCAAATAGAACAGAGCAGCCATGCACTGACTGACTATTTCACCACTCCGTGTGTTTTCATCAGATGGTTTAAATGTGCATTTGTACATTTAAATTTGTAAATTTGTCTCATCAATAAAAAAAACTAATTTAGGCCAGAAAGTGATAAATAATTCCTCCTTTTCCTGTGGCATCAAGTACTTGGTGTCATCTACAGCTCATCTTTGAAGATACTTCATCTGAAATGCAAATATACTTCTCTGCTTCCTATCATTTCTCTATCATGTAGACCTCTGATGTTCAGAAAGGACAGGTATTTGATCATTGCTTGTCGATACACAGGCCTTTGCTGAAAAGATACTTAAGGACTGTATTCATGTTTCTCTTACAAATGTGGTTACAACTTCCTGTGACTGCTGACTCTGTAACTTTGGGTCATACCTGACAGCCAGCAGCCTGAGGCCCAGATCTAGACTTTCTCCAGGCAGCTCATCCATCGTGACTTTTCGGCTCAGAGGTGTCACAGGTAGTGGACTGTTTTCCCCTAAGGCAGCAGGGAACTCTTCTACAAACTTCTCCAGGAAGCTCCTGGCTTCCTCATCCATCCTGCTTGTGCTGGCTAAATCAAGCTCTCAAGTTAACAGGAGGTCACAGGGCTGAAATTAAGATGAAGGTTCCTGGAAAATGGAGAGAAAAACAATACATACTGTTTGACTGATTTGTGGCAGATCTTAGACAAAGAAATTTGATTTCCTCTTCCACATATGTTATCATGTAATCATTATTCAGTCAGATGAAATTACCATTTAAATGAACTATGTTAAATGTAATCATAACCCTGGAAAGTTTAAGGCTGAACAAAAATTGGTTCTAGTAAAAATGTTACTTAAAAGTAATAAATAAATAAATATAAAAAATCAT
>NC_024328.1:681543-691440 GCF_000523025.1 Cynoglossus semilaevis | reverse complement strand
ATATATATATATATATATATATTAAAGAAAACCAACTTTGGATAATTATTACATTGGTTTATTGATTGGTCAGTCATATGTACTAAAAATGTATGACCACAGTTTAAGAGATGGAAGGGAGAGCCATGTAACACACAAAAGTACAGCAAAGAAACACAAAAGTACAGCAAATAAACTTTTTGGAGACTATCCCAAAAGATTGAAATTTGTTATTCAGTTAAAATGTGCAGAAATTACACTTTTACTCCACTTTCCTGTGCACGTATCGTATTGGCACCTGCCTCTTCTATGTAGAAGCCTGTTGTTGTAGAACAAACTTCACCAAGGGACACACAAATCTGCATCCGGTCGGATATGAGTGGCTGGGAGTTGCATTCTCTGAGTCTGACAAAATGTGTCGATTGTGTGTATATGGGTGTGTGTGTGTGTGCACAGCAGAGTCACTACAAAGACAGAGAAACAACACAAAGACTGAGGTTTGTCAAATAGAGCTTAGGTGGCGCAATTATCACTTGAAACTGACACTATCTTCAGGCTCAAACCAACCTGTAAATGTGTGACTATCAACTATAAATGCAAATATATATTACTTTACACATTTACTATATTTTTTCCAAATATACCTTAATCAAACATTTTGCAATAGTGTTTAAACGTCACTACTTATCTACTTTTACTTCCGCAGCTTGAATTCAATTTAAATCATAATACCGTAATTCCCCTAACAGAGAATTGGCAACTGCGGTCCCATTATCTGAATTGGTTCAGTTTTGTATTTTATCAAAGAGCAGAAGGCCGTTATTTTATGTGACCCGCCGCGAGCAGAGTAAAGTAAGGACGTGTTTCCTGTGTGGAAACACGTCCTTACAGATTTCCACGCACATAGAGCGAATACAAATTAGCAAACGGTATGTATAAATTAATAAAGCACTTATACTCACAAACCTGAATTTGCAGACCTGACAATAAGACACTGTCCGATAATATAATCACAACGCCTACACCACCAACAATGTTCAGCGAAGGGCTGCAAGCTCCGAAGCCAATTGGAGCGTTTTCCTGTACGTCACCGTACTTCCGTCTTCCGTCCTTCGTCGATTTAAAGTGCCATGCCACAAGCACATTATGTACAGTACCACACCAATGATCAATTGAATGTTCACTGTTTAAGATGGGGTTATAAATGTTACACTCATTTTATTCCGTAGTAATAAAGTAGAAATAACTTTGTAGTTTCATTAGTTTACTTCTTGTAAGTATATTTCCGTTGAAATTAAGGGTGAGGCTCATGTGTAGGGGAAGTATGTTGGATCACCTCAGTTTTTACAATAGTGCACAGCAGGCAAACCAAATACTTTTATTATTATTACTGTATATTGCCTGTGTGCTCCTCACAGACTGTATAACAAATGGACAGAACAATTTATATAAAGACCACTATTTTGGAAGTAGACTTACTATTATTAAAGTCAATAAACAATGAGAGTGATAGTGTTAAAAGATTAGATAGTTGTGTAGCTGGATGGAAAGATGGGTTCATGGTAGGTGTTTGCTTCATAGCAACGAGTAATAGAGGTTGATAGGAGTCAGAGAGTGTACTTGTGTAGCTACAGGGGAAAGAGACAGTAGGAAGAATGGATGTGTTCAAATACCAAGTCCAGTCACTAAGAGTGCAGGAACTGTGAAATGGATGATAATGTGTGAAAGGGGAAATGTATAACTGAAAATTACAAACAAAAATTGAAAGGGAAGTATTATAAGATAATAATGTGACCTGCTTTAATGTACTGAATGCAACAATGTCACTATCAAAGAGACAGATGGTAGATGACAGATGAACAAACAAGCTCATACAGTTTATTCTTAGTGTATCTTTTACTTAGTTTGAAATAAAAACATGAAAACAAAGTTTCTTTGTTTTTTATACTAATATTGATGTATTTATGGTGTAAAACTAAGAAAAGACATCTAAGAAAAAGAGAGGGACTATACAAAGTAAGCTGCGAGGGCAGCCATTTTGTCCTTGGGCTTTTTAGGATTGCCACGGCGTCCTCGCCCTCGGCCTCGGCCTCCCCCCCGCCTTGCGCCCCCACCTCGGTGTCTCATTGTGGCATGTTTAAGTTCCACCAGGTCCTGGAAAATTGAATCACAAAACACGCAACCTGTGTGTTGTGTTTCCCCAGCAGGAAGTGGTGTACGAGACTTGTTGAAATCAACTGCAACCAGAGATGCATCGCAGATTTCACAGCTGTCTGGAGCAACCTGTGGAGGAAGAGAAGAACCCAGTTTCAGACTTGTGCAGAAATGTAATGTAAAGGATGAGGCATTTTTAAAGTCCCAAACTAACCAATGAGCTGAAAACTGTTATCTGTGAAGTTGTCATCACCTGGCTTCTACATGTCATCTGTGTTGCACCATTGTTCTTTTCACTTCCAGATCTGATAAACTAGCACTTTCAACTAAAAAAAACACTTTTTTTTACTGTATGAATGAGACTAAAAAGAAAAGTCAATAAACAATTTAATGACCTAAACAGAGTTGAAAATATTCGAACAGACTTACATTCACGATAAATCACAAAACCAATTGCAACATCTTTGGATTTTCTCCAGTTTCAGCATTTAACTAGTCGGCAACCAGATCGCTTTACCGGTTTCTTATAATGGTCATATATTTGGCTCACCTGCACTCTATGTGCATGTTCAAAGAAGTGCACCAGCACATTGCATTTATTACAGGCCATCCTCCATTTTGGTCCTGAGGTTGGGTCCAGTACCAAAACCCCTGAATCACACTCCACACATTGCCCAATGCCCAAAGAGTTGAGAGAGTGTTGACAGGATGGGTGGGTGCACTCATTGCATCCCATACCTGAGAAAGAAAAAAGAAGATGATCAGGAGTTATTTTGATAAAATCCATATATCTCTAACTTCCTTTGAACATCTGAACCATATCTCTTTAACCTCATCTCCAAACTACTTAGCCTTAAAGATTATTTTTAAACAGTTACACGGTCAGTTTGGATCTTTTTAATTAACCTTTTTTCATGTCCCTGAAAGGTGGGTTGCTGTAGCAGTAAGGGCACAGAGGGTAGCTCTTGCCCCGGGCCCCAGAGGTCCACAGCACAAGCTCAAATTCATCCAGTGGACAGCGAAGCTCCTTGTACAGCTTGATGGCTCCATTCTGGGGAAGGCTGTAGGTCTCATCACAGTGGGAGCAGTGGAGCCTGCTGGGCTTAGCCTGTAGGATCAAAATGACCAAGGATGGGGTAAGACTAGGGTTTAGGTCCCTGTATGAACATATCAATCATAGCTGAATTGAATTGAGTTTTTCACCCCATCAAAAAAAAAAAGGTATGGTATATATTGTATAACAAACTTCGGGGGTGCTGCGGAGGTTAGCGCTCAGCTGCAGCAGAGAGAGCACGGGAGTGGCGACGCAGGTGCAGCTCCACACGCAGGTGAGCGCAATTTGTGTAATTAAACCTCTCCCTATATTAGTAGAAGCCTGGACCGAGGAGGGAGAGGGGCGGGCAGAGAAGTATGTGCTGGCTCAGCAATGACACAAAGTGCAGTGAAAAAGACAAGTGCGATGCAGGAGCACATCATATTAAAGTCAAACTCAAATAAAGTCCATTGAACAGTCACCTGTGTCGGCGTGTGTTAAGGGAGAACTTGCATACTACACAAACCTTGGCAAATGATAAAACCATTCAAAACCATCAATGTCATTCATGACTCCTAATTAGGTCTGACGCATATATTCAGGGCACGTGGATCAATCTGAGCCCACATCACAGTCTGACAAGCCTCCCACAGGACATTCATTCAATGGTTACCTTGTGTTTTCCATTAAAACACACCATTTAGTAGTTACATAAATCTCTGCCACGCTTATACTGGGATAAAATAGCAATGACCAAGAGCTCTCTGGCCTCATGATTTATTTATGAAATTCAAAAATGGTTTTTCCATCAGGGAGAAATGGTAATTCATAATTCCGCCTTCCGTCCTTCGTCGATTTAAAGTGCCATGCCACAAGCACATTATGTACAGTACCACACCAATGATCAATTGAATGTTCACTGTTTAAGATGGGGTTATAAATGTTACACTCATTTTATTCCGTAGTAATAAAGTAGAAATAACTTTGTAGTTTCATTAGTTTACTTCTTGTAAGTATATTTCCGTTGAAATTAAGGGTGAGGCTCATGTGTAGGGGAAGTATGTTGGATCACCTCAGTTTTTACAATAGTGCACAGCAGGCAAACCAAATACTTTTATTATTATTACTGTATATTGCCTGTGTGCTCCTCACAGACTGTATAACAAATGGACAGAACAATTTATATAAAGACCACTATTTTGGAAGTAGACTTACTATTATTAAAGTCAATAAACAATGAGAGTGATTGCTGCCACGCTTATACTGGGATAAAATGGCAATGACCAAGAGCTCTCTGGCCTCAGGATTTATTTATGAAATTCAAAAGTGTTTTTTCCATCAGGGAGAAATGGTAATTCATGAAGTGCACTGAAGTTTTAAGGCCACAGCAGCCAGACATCATCAACACCACACAGGACTAAAAATGTTGACCTCTTCCGCTTTCTCTTGTTCTTGTTCCCTTACATCAAGTTCAGTAAGGGAGGATGAGCTGGGTGCACTGCTATCCCAGAAGTCTTCCAGAACTGGGAACTAAATTGATTCATTTTGGAATTTATTTGTTTATACATATTAGCAGGTCCATTTCAACAACCCTCACCAAATCTAAAATAATCTAATAGATTCCAGGGTTTACAAATCACAATGTAAGTACTGCATTGCAGCAGCAGGTTAATGAGATGAGCCTTTTGATATGACTTTTTCCTGCAGACCTGAATGTACTTCATGTAGCGGTGGCATTTGCCGCAGCGAGACAGAGGCTTTCCCGTGGCAGCAATGGGAGAAAAGGAGACTTCCATTAACTCGTCCATACCTATAGAAAGAACACAAACAGATAGGCTTTGGATGAAAAGGAACACTCACTTACAGCTGTGCTTGAATAAGTTAATAGCAGGAGTTATATTAGAATCTCTATTCATGTTTTGTGTACAATTTAATCTATAGTACAAGAAAGGTACCAGGATTCACCTCATGCTAGTAGCCAGACACAAGGCACACATCGAGGGAACTTACCAGTGATAGAATCCACAAAATAGTGAAATTTCCTCTTGAAGATTTCCAGTGTATGTTGCAGGACCTGCTGGAAGTTTGCTTTACCCTGAGCAATAAGATTCAGTTGTTTCTCTAAAGCGCTGCGTATGGTGGGTAAAACCAGCTCAGCATCTACAAAACACACACAGCCCTGATATCAGAAAGTTAATTTGATCTATATCACAAGGTCTAATGGAAACCCCTTTTTAGTTATGCACCACAAAAGTAAGAGCAAAGGACCTATTTTGTAGTAGCCATGCACAAGGACTATGCCAAGATTTGTTGGCTTTAACTTGCGTCCACTCTCTATCGTAACATAGTTCCTCTGGCAGATGTTGTTGATGTGGACAGGAATGCTGGCATCAGTACCTGCAGAGAAGGAGACAAAATTATAAACATGAATTTTCTTGTGTTGACAGAAAATAAATTAGAAGCTTATGCTGTGTGCATTTCATTTCATCAGTTGCGTTTGATTTATTCACAGGCCAAAATCATTTGGACATTTAGATTTTAGAAATGAAAACTTATTAGTGGTTATTAAAACTTAAATCATATCTGTATAGATCAGTGTTTTTCAACCATGGGGTTGTGACACCACGTCGGGTTGCCTGAAATTCAAACATGTAATTGATGAAAAAAAAGGATACATTTTTTTAACTAGTTATTATTATTATTTAAATTATGATTAAAAACACACACAAGTCGTTTAAATAAAATGAAGCATATAAAAATATTTGAGCCGGCACGTCTTGATATGACTCTGGGGTCGCCAGAAATGTGTAATGTCAAAATGGAGTAACAAACTAAAAAATATTAGGAACCACTGGTATAGATTGTATAATAGCTATGCTATTAGATTCATGTCCCAAGGATCGTTTTTTTCTACTGATATACTATCTGCTACACATCTGGGACGTGTACCAATGCCATGCTTCTCCATAAGTGTGATGAGTTCGGCCTCAGTCAGGTAGTCTGGAGGGTTGGTCTGCTTTTCTATCAATTTGATCTCCTCTACTATAAAGGAATCCCCACGGTCACAGTTAGGCATGGCTTCTTCCAGAGGGATGCCCTGCCAATTCATCACTGTTGTGTAACCTGCAAATACACAGAAATTTGCAAGAGCATGTAGCCCAACTTTAAAACTGCATACAATTAACAGGTGTCTTCATCAGGAGCTTAATTGATGTGAAGTGTGAAGCTGAGCCAATGTCAGTACCTGGTGAGATCAGGGTTTTTCCACTACATGAAAAGGCCTCAGTGCCAATGTTGAAGTCTATTGTGGTCTGTAGGTACTTGCAGTCTTGACTGACAGTAGCGATGAAATGCCGTGTGATGTATTCGTACAGACGCCAACCATCACTGCCTGTGGGAGTGAACAAAGTGAGAGAACTTTCGTAAGTGGCAGAATTCATCAAATGTTCAATTTGTGGTCCAAGATCCATAGCCTTTCCCAAGTATGGGTCACTGCACAGCACTATGGCATACCAAACATATAAAAATAAGAGAAGGACTATTTTAACCCCAATACCCCAAAAATTAAATGTTGAACTGCTGAATTATGTTAAAATGTCTTCTTAATGTTTACATTTATCCTGAGGTTTACAGTAATTTTGACAGTAATTGCTTACATACACATCACATTTGGACCTCAATGTTTACTTTTTTGTACCAGTAAATATCATTAGAGGTATTTCTACCTCTAAAAATGTAAATATTTCCTCACTGCTGTAGTTTTCGGACAATTGAAAAACTCAATGTCCTCAATCTCTCATTTTTGCACAAATTGTAAATAAAGTCATTCTATTTTATTGTATTCTATGCCAGAGGTTTAACTGTTATTTCCACAGCTGCAGTGCTCACCCAGTTCCCCCTCTGAGGCAGCACGCATTGGAGTGATGGGTGGATGATCTCCTGCATCATTTCCTTTCCTGGGTCGGTTTATTCCGGTTGAAAGCAGAGTCCTCACCTGATATGTTAAAAATGTATTTTAAGAAACCATCTCTCACATGCGAACACCATCCTCAAAAATATATTTTATTTTTATATATCAGTATCTCTCACCTCTTCTGACCAATATGGATTGTTGGTCTGCTGCTTCAGAGTTCCTTTTAGATCGAAGTTCTCAGGATAGTGGGTGGTCTCAGTACGAGGGTAGCTGATGTATCCCTGAGTGTAGAGACGCTCTGCAATCTGCATGGTGTGTTGAGGGCCCATGCCTGAGGTCAAAGGTGAAACACCAAAAAACACTTTATTTATGACAAATAAATGCAAAATAAAAGCAGAGTAAAAGACCACTGTTTATTATGAGATGATGAGATGTAAAAAAAACCTAAAGCAGAGCTGGCGACTCTCAACATCTCCACTGTGTTCAAGGCCTGGGGTCTCTGTTTGACCTTCTCTTTCTTACTCACTGACTCCACCTGTGAAAGTGAGAGAAAGTGAATGCAAACTTTAGTCCTGTCAGCTGTAACTTGACGCAAAACTTTCCTTATTGGAACATATAATTTAATGGCAATAAATGAAACAATCTAGAGCTGTTTTCATACCTAGTACTGTTGTTCTAGGTCAAAGTACTACAACTACTGTAAACACATACTGGCCAATTTCAATGTGCATCCAACCAGATAAGTTTTTGAACCACTGTCAGATTTTGACTTGAGAATAATGAGGGAAATATTGAATGTAGCACAATAATCTAATTAGAACGAAGACAATCACTGCAGTCTTAATCTGGGAAAGTTTGATTTCCTCTCTTACCTGGGCTTCCCTTGATGTCTTGGCCAGGTTTACAAACATCTGACCAACCTCCTTGTCAAAGACCCTGACTCTGTTCCAGTCCAGTGTTAGTGTGATGTCCTTTCCCTTAAACACCTGATGAAAACACCACATATCTGTTATTAAAGACAGAGAAACACAGAGATTTTTGACACAACATAAGAAGGGAGAGACACAGAGATCTTCACCTTAGCCTGGATGATCCAGTAGGTTTCTGGTTTAAAAGACTGGATCTTGTCATGACGTTCCACACAGAAACCTAGTGTCGGGGTCTGACATGGTCCAAATGAGATTAAGGAAGAGTCTAAATTACCGTACTTGCCCTGAAAGTACTTGGTCTGGAACCTACAAAAACATATGGCACAAAAATGAATTATGTCCTCAACAGTCTTAAAAAACCTGAATGACAAAGGAATTTGAATAAGGACATGAAGGTGGATTGGCCGCCATAGCTTCAGTGAGGTGGCCGGAATTCAGGTGTCAACAGGTGAATGGCAATCAGAAAAAGTGTTAACAAAAATCCATTATCTATATAAGTGGAATCAGATAATGTCACAAGTCAATATATATGTAATTAAAGCTGTTTTACAGTAACTGGTATTATTGTGTCTGTGGAATATTTTTATAAGTAAGTGTGTGATGGTGGCAACTATTTTTTATTTACATTGTATTTTTGGTATAATGATTAAAATAGAATTGGAAATTAAATCGCATTTTAACTAATTCCCATACCTGGTGAAGGCACAGCCAATGCGGAGGTCCAGCTCCTGCCGTGCGTCTACTGACAACGCTTCGTTGTGGTTGGGTTCTCCCAAGGAGTTCATAGCATTCCAAATGTCAGTGTCTGTGATGGAGCTGAATTTGGCTCGGTACACAGTCTGCTCCCTGGGGTTTCCCTTGTTCATTACTGGTTGGACAGCATCCAGTACCTGGATAAATTTTGACAAATGACACAAGATCTTGCACAAAATAGTATTTGATCTCAGTTAGCCATAAAAGTAATCTACATAAATGCAATATGTTACCTCCTTTAAAGCAGGCATGTGGTGATGTGAACAATAAAATCATTAACTTCAATGTAATCAAACTGAACTAGCTATTTAGTCCAGAGTTGGTAACAAGACACACTTGGTCTTTGTTAACTTTACTGCTATGTTAAAGAAATCAGCATTGAAATAAAAAGTCTGAACTTTAAAAACCAGATTTACATGAACAAGTGAGACAGGATTGGCCAAGATTACCTCGAAACAGATATTTTCCCCTTCTTTATCACAGTCCAGCCATAAAACCACATAGTCACAGCCTCTGGCTTCGACCTGACAAGACAACAGAAAGTGACACGCACAAGATAAATACAATGTAAATATTCCTACAGAATCTAGAATGCCTATTATCTTTAATAAAACACTGAACTGAACTACCTGTAGAAACTTAACCATGTTAAGTTTTGAGTTGGCCTCCTTCTTTTCTGTGGGAGCTTTGCTAAACAGTTCTGCAGGGTCCACTTTGTCCCAGTTGTTATACTTTCCTGGAGAAAAAATAACAAAAGAAAATACAATATTCCTAAAAGGTCAGAATCGAATTGACAAATCATTACATTATTAAAACACAAATACAGGGAGTGCAGAATTATTAGGCAAATGAGTATTTTGACCACATCATCCTCTTTATGCACGTTGTCTTACTCCAAGCTGTATAGGCTCGAAAGCCCACTACCAATTAAGCATATCAGGTGATGTGCATCTCTGTAATGAGACGGGGTGTGGTCTAATGACATCAACACCCTATATCAGGTGTGCATAATTATTAGGCAACTTCCTTTCCTTTGGCAAAATGGGTCAGAAGAGGGACTTGACAGGCTCAGAAAAGTCAAAAATAGTGAGATATCTTGCAGAGGGATGCAGCACTCTTAAAATTGCCAAGCTTCT
>NC_024328.1:657907-681170 GCF_000523025.1 Cynoglossus semilaevis | reverse complement strand
GGGCTGGTATCATCAAAGATGAGCTTGTGGGACCTTTTTGGGTTGAGGATGGAGTCAAGCTCAACTCCCAGTCCTACTGCCAGTTTCTGGAAGACACCTTCTTCAAGCAGTGGTACAGGAAGAAGTCTGCATCCTTCAAGAAAAACATGATTTTTATGCAGGACAATGCTCCATCACACGCATCCAAGTACTCCACAGCGTGGCTGGCAAGAAAGGGCCTAAAAAAAGAAAAACGAATGACATGGCCTCCTTGTTCACCTGATCTGAACCCCATAGAGAACCTGTGGTCCCTCATCAAATGTGCGATTTACAAGGAGGGAAAACAGTACACCTCTCTGAACAGTGTCTGGGAGGCTGTGGTTGCTGCTGCACGCAATGTTGATCGTGAACAGATTAAAACACTGACAGAATCCATGGATGGCAGGCTTTTGAGTGTCCTTGCAAAGAAAGGTGGCTATATTGGTCACTGATTTGTTTTTGAATGTCAGAAATGTATATTTGTGACTGTTGAGCTGTTATATTGGTTTCCCTGGTGAAAATAAATAATTGAAATGGGTATATATTTGTTTTTTGTTAAGTTGCCTAATAATTATGCACAGTAATAGTCACCTACACACAGAGATATCCTCCTAAAATAGCTAAAACTAAAAAAGCCCCACTACAACTCCCAAAAATATTCAGCTTTGATATTAATGAGTCTTTTGGGTGCATTAAGAACATGGCTGTTGTTCAATAATAAAATTAATCCTCAAAAATACAACTTGCCTAATAATTCTGCACTCCCTGTAGAATACAATGCAAACAATACAATAATACATATGATCAGATTGTGACATGGATTGGTAATAATTTCTGTTTGACCCAATGTTTTTATTTAAACGTGACGTATCTCTAATGCTGTTAATGACCATGTGATAAAATATCAATAGCAGTGGAGGAGTGAAACAGCCAGACCTTCTCGAATCTTCTTTTTACAGGGTACCTACCAATGAAATCCAGACTCATCACATGACCACAGACAGAGGTCATTTTGAAGCGGACAGTCTGACCCTGGAAACTGCCAGTGTAGTCGTGCACGGAGCAGGCGCCATTGAGCCCCTTGCGACTTGTACAATTCCCTAAATACAAATAAAAAAACAGATGATTATTTTCATTTAAAAAACTATGCAATGAGCATAACTACTGCTCTAACTAACCTGGAGAAAGTGCCTGGGAAAGCACAAGCAGAAATGCTTCCTTCGTAACGTGAAATTAAAGTGATATAACAAGACAAAGCAAATTATTTCACAAATAACTTTAAGACTGAAAAATTAACTATAAAGTCAGATATGGAAGAAAGTCAGTGAAGCGTCCATTGAGGCAGAACATCAGTGTAATTATGGTCAGTGTCTAAATGTGGGGGCAGTGAGGCCGAGGAGCCTGCCACCAGTTACACTGACTCAGTGCTGATGTTAACATTTGAATATCGTCATTCTCTCAGGGCTGAATGCTAATGACCGGAAAATGGATGGCACAATGGTGACTTAAGCATGAATGAAGACACACACACACACACACACACATAAAGGTAACCCTAGCCTTTATATAAAAAGGAGGCAGGTCCCTGAGGTCTGTGCCCCATTTCGACACCAGCAGAACTACAAGAAGACATAACACACAGCACCGAAAACATCTGCTCCTATTCAGACATCATCAAAGCAAACAGGGAAACTACATCGCACCAAACTCCAAACATGAACCACTTTCAGGTAAGAGATCTGTCTTTAGGTCCTCACTCACTGATAATCACTGAAATGCTTTGCACAGTGTCTGAGCTCCACAGACTTGGGTCTCATACACCTGTCCTTACTTCTGACAGTGATGGTTTTTCTGTTTTTCTGCAGATGCTTCGCGTACTTCTGCTCTCCATCCTAATTCTCAACCAGTGTGAATCCACCCCACTGAGCAGCCAGTGTGTGGATGAGTCCTTCTGCACATACAACCTGCAGGACTACTACAGCCAATTGGTCAACCTGCCCAACCGCATCAACGAGCGCAGCATCGCAACCTGGAGTTACGTGTGAGTGAAATTAAATCACAGTGTAATGAGGTTTAGGACCTAGTTTTAGGGTTTTAACTGTGAACTCCAAATTCCAAGAACAGAGATGTGAGACGACATGTACTGTAAGCATTTAATTAGACTAAATAAGGCAATAAATAAATTATAAATAATTCAGTGCTATAATTATTTGGCAAAGATGTTTCCTATATTCAGGAAAAAAAGAGTGAGACTAGATGCACCGAGAAAACTGTATGGGGAAAAATAGTATTAAAGAAGAACAAACAAAGGAGTAATGTCCAATCATTATTCTAAAATGATGACTTTTCACATGATGACTTGTCAACAGTGAAAACATCGACCTAAACCGAGTCCCTCAAGTCATCCACGAGGCCAGCTGCCATACCACTCACTCCTGCCGGGGGCTTGAAAGTAATTTTGGTTTGGAGACCATCCCTGTGTCCTTGAGGATGCCTGTCCTTCGGAAAAACCCCAACTGCTTTCCAACATCCAGTTACTCACTGGAGTTTGAGCTCATCAACATTGCTTGTATATGTGCAATCTCCAGACACAGTTGAATAAGATGAACTGCTCGAGTGTCAACAGGTGAATGGCAATCAGAAAAAGTGTGCAAAAATCCATTATCTATATAAGTGTAATCAGATAATGTCACAAGTCAATATATATGTAATTAAAGCTGTTTTACAGTAACTGGTATTACTGTGTCTGTGGAATATTTTTACAAGTAAGTGTGTGATGGTGGCAACTATTTTTTATTTACATTGTATTTTTGGTATAATGATTAAAATAGAATTGCAAATTAAATCGCATTTTAACTAAAAAATGAAATTATATATGTTCAGAATTAAATTAATTGAAACTGAATATTTCACCTATACTATGACAACAGCCTTTTGGCGGGTACAGATGTCAGTGTGACTGTGATAGGCTCCGAAATACTGCAAACTCTGTACTCAACTACAGGGTTAATGGATAAAGGTCCTCCCGTATTCCGTTATGACCTCGATTTTGTCTGACATATTTCTAACATAACACTACAATCATTCCACTCACCTTTGGAAAGGATTTTGGCAATGGACTGAGCGAGCGATGGTTTCTCCGCCACCATCAAAACAGTCCTCATATTGAAAAGCTGCCTCTTCTTCTATTTTTAAACAGCTGCAACAGTGTAGATGATAATTCGGAAAGTTACTTTGAAATGCTGTTTCTTAGCCGTCATACGCTGAAAATAAAAATGGAAAAACAAATTTCACAGGATGACGAGCTAAACGCACTTACAAACAACAGAGCGAGCGGCCATGACAGTTACGTTTATTTACTTCCGCTGACGTTTTTCCTCTGCGACTTTTTCTTCTTCTCCTAACCGTGTTCTGCAGCGACTAACCCAAAGGTGTTTCTTTAGATTGATAAAACTACATATACATTTTAAAACGAAAATACAAAAACATTATACACGTACAGCACACATACATACAATATTCTGAAAATAAATGGGAGGAGAGGTTTAGGAATTTAAATCCCTCAAAATTTTCACAAGATCAAAAAATACATTTAGATTTAAGAAAAAGTGTGAGCCCTTAAGATATAGCAATATAGCATTTATTTTAGGCCGAATTACCAACTGCTAAAATAGAGCAATGCTGTTCTGTGAGTTGTGCAAACGTAACAGTTACATCCCATTTAACAAACCCAGATAATATCTTTCCTGTGACAAAATGAAATCATTTGGTGTTGAATTTATTAGTCACCATTCTTATTTGAAAAGTATGCCACAATATGCATTTAGAATGATCATAACATGGTCAAACTACTAAATCATGACAAAAGTTTGCAATTTGGCTAGAAAAATATTCTTTATTTGAGTTTTTTACAGTCATTTAGTAAAGACAACTTAAAATCAAGTTGTATTAAAGAATTAAATTGGTTGTGTAAAATAAATCGACAATTCATATATTACTTTATAAACATTGAATAAGACACTGAACACTAATATTTATATTCTAGTAATCAACACTGGCTGGCATTAATTAATATATGACATGTGCAGCCTGGAATTATATTATAAAATATACAGGTCATGTTTATGTAATTTCTTGTACAATATCACAAACACATACTTCGCTGGTCTTTTATGACAACATCTTAGAGATACACATACACACACAAACACACACAAATAGCACACCATCTCATTATCATTCAATTGTATCATACATTTCTACATATTATTATGTTAGTACAGTCAATATTCTGTTTAAGGATAAAACAGGCATTAAATAGTTACTGATCTATTTGTTTTTGTGAGATTATTAGTGTATTAGTAGGTTAGTTTGTTAGTTTGGAGGGAGCCAATAAAAGCTCCTTGGGTTAGTAAATATTAGTTTAGGTTTAAGACATGTTAGTAGATTGTTATGAGAGCAAATCTGCTAAGAGCAATGTTTTGGAGCTAAGATATTTTTAGAAATATGACTCGCTGTGAAAAGGCACTCGTCTATAAAGCTGGAGTGAATTTGGTAAAAAAAAAAGCTTACATGCAACCTGGATTAGTGAACTTCAAAGGTTCTGTAAGGTCTGGTTTTGATTAAAGACAAAGAAAGAGACACATGTTAGTACAAGCAACATGGGGACATTTGCATTGTTAGTATCAAGATCATAAGAAGGGTGCAGGGTGACATCCAGGCAGGTGCTCACCTCTGTGCACATTGAGTGTTCACCTGGAGACTTCACAGATACAGAGCTGCTCGATGAATGTTAGATTTAAAATGACAGGTGTGCACTGTTATTACATTTTTAACTGGATCTGATTTAATTTAATGAAATTCGTTAGGTCATTATTATGTTGTCAGAAGTCATTTGGCCAGTGTCATCAGCAGTTCTGTCTCTGCTTTTCCTTTTGTCATTGCAGTTATAACCTTTACCTTCCCATGTCCTGAAAACCTAAATAATACATCTTTTCTTTAATGGTCCAGTGTGGAAAATAAGTCTGTGCAGTTGTTACAACTACAAACATGGAGAATTACTTAGGTAAATGAAACTGCACAAGGTATAAATCCATAGCTGCACAGAAAGAATTTTTCAATGGTTGGTCAACAGCTACAAAACCAATAAGTACATGTGGAAACATTTGACAATTAAATTGTCTGACATGTTACGCACTGGACTTTTAATAAAATGAGGCATGTTTTAACCACATTAGAATCAGTACCAGGAACCCTTGTGTTTCCACTGCAGGAACCAGGGATTAAACTGAAGTATAAGTAACTGTTATTCTGGATTACAAATACAACGTTTAGAGTTAAGCTCAAACACATGTCAATAAGAAAAACAAAGCTGTATCAGGGTTATCCTTTTTTTTTTTTTAGAAAACCAATTTGAGCTGTGTATTAGATTGTTGATACTGATGTAGTCAAATACAGGGGAAACACTAAGTTTCTGACACTAAGGGGCCCAGGTACTGAGTTCTAGAAACACTGCTTACGGAGGGTTTATGTTTTTCTTGAGGTGTTCAGGATCATGAGAGAGTGATGTGTGTGTGCATGAATCTGAGTGTTAGTTTGTAGGTTAGAGAGGACCAGACCAGCCGTCAGCATTCAGAAGAAATGTTAGTCAGACGTTAGTATTGTTAAATATTAGTCAGAATGTGTTAGTACAGTCCAGACCTGAGTCAAAAGCTATTTGCACATAATTATAAGCCTTTGATTTAATTTGCTGAAGTGTCAGATACTGAAGGCAATAAATCAAGGTAAGTTAATTACTGGCAACAAGCAGCATTTAGGAAATGACAATTGATATTAATAATGGTATAACTAATATCCTCTGTTCCTGTAGTTAAGTAATCAATCAAATTGTACTTGAAATTATGTAAAAAACACTCAGAATTATGTGCAAAAAATCTTTTATCACTGTCTAGTTATAGGACGGTCCTAAAAATGCAGTTTTTGACATTTTATGGTGTGAGTAAAATGGTTAGAGAACTTCAGGCCTGGTAGAAAGACATTTCTGGAACACAGATTATATACATGCACCTCTGGGGGTACAAACACACACAGATACAGGGATATGCATACACTCATACCCAAACATGAAAGTGAAAAGAGTAAGAATATTTTTTTCACTGTCCAATCAGATTAAAATATATATGCTTTCACACAAACAGTCAGCTTTCTCCTTATGACTTTCAGTTTTAACAACACGCTCTACTTGTCGTCTTCACTTATTAATTACTTTCTCAAACATGATAGTTTTAATTCCAAAGACTTCCAGTACTTGTTCAACATAAAACACTACCACTCCTGAAATTATTATTTTTTTAATTTAAAGTGTGAGAGCTGGTAACCAAGGTAACAATGGAGAGGGGTGAATGCAACGAGCAAGCGTGACGTGTTCAGTAGTTGTGGTGTCACTGTTTTTCCTGAGCTGGAAAGTGACAGTGGGAGTGGATGACGATCTATTACACAAGAGCAATACACACAGATAAAGTTGGGGGACAGGGGGTAACAATAATCTAATGACTAAAATTCCACTGACAATTCCATTAAACAGGTAAAAATCCTCTCAGAGTGGTTAGTCACTTCCCCGTGGATTTTTTGTTTCTTCGGTTACAGGAAAGCAGTGCAGGTATCACTTTATCACTGTAGGACAAATGACATGAACTGTAATGGCAACAATAGATAAGAAGTCAACATAAGTATAAGGCTGGCATGTATTTCCTTTTTTAAATAAGGGTAATCAAATTGTGTTAATCCAATTAGGTCACAGTCTACACTTTTAGGTTGGTCATCTTCTCTCTCTTCCATAATCCTAGAAAACACAGTTTAATATAGCAGCAGGAAATATGGACGCAGTTCAACACAAAATAATCTCTCACATTGCAGCTGTTCTGAATTTCTGAAAGGTGTACAAAAACACACACATTCATACCAAGATAAAAATTTCATATAAAAAAGCAGTTTATAAAGATCCAACCTTGACGTGGGCCTGGTCAGAATGGGATGTGTTCCTACATAATTAATAAACTACAAGTCAGAATATTAACCAAATTCATAAATAAATTATATTTATACTACATGTATAAAAGTTTAAGTGTTAAAAGTTTAAGTGTAAATACCATGTACATTGGAGAGAGCATTACTGCAATACATGTTAGTAATTCAGACCAGTACTGCCTGGATGGCAGAGTAAAAGATTGTGTTAAACATGACTAACACAGAACAAGCAGCTTATATACAGTGATGAAGGGAATCCCAACAGCCAATCTGTACCAATCCGTAGGTCATTTGGTACTGGGCCCCGGGTCAAAGAACTAATTATTTACTTAATTTAAATCCAGTAATTTCCATTTTCTTTCTTCAGAAAAAGCGACCATATTTTCTGGACTAAGTCACACTTTTTCATCTTTGCCTGAGTTTGCGACTTATACTCAGGTATGACTTACATATTAAAATGTATATTTTTTATATATTTGTTATTTTCACACTGACAGCCACTAGAGGGCAACTTATATGTTTTTTCTTCTTCATTATGCATTTTTTGGCTGGTGTCATGAAGTCTAAAAATATGTTTTATTTGAAAAATTTACTGATCCATAACTAATCCTTGAATGATCCCCAAAGTGTCAGTGTGGTGTTACCGCTGCACTAAGGGTCAACCTGAGCCTGCAAAGTGGTTGCCTACATCCAATTCTTACAAACAGTCTCAGGCTGAAGCCCGAGTGTTTCGCTTTTCTAAATCCATTCAGTAAGTCATTTGTATCATTCAAGCTACAAAAGTGTGCGGATCAGACACCAGAGCAGAACCACATCAGCTTTTCTTTCTTTTAAAGTAATCTAATGAAATAAAACAACACAATGTGTTTTTAAATTTCACAAGTTAAAACATGAAGTAATGCGACAATATAACAGTGAAATCATGATCTAATTATATCTTAACAAAAACATATTTTACCTGTCAGCGGTGGCAGAGCAGAAGGTGATGGTTCACTGTGGCCAGGTGAACAATGCAGTCAGCTGTGAGTCCCACTCTGTTGTTTTCATCAGAGTAACTGCAGAGGAACACAAGACACAGAAGAACAGGAGAGAGGGACGCAACACAACTGTTCTCTGCAGCCCTCCAGACAATGCCTGTCATTCTGTTTCATTGCTACAGCTTTTAAATTAAAAATATATTAAACAACTTTGAACCCTTGGGAAAAAGTGGAAAGTGATCTCCTTGTCATTGTGTCACAGCTCACCACTGCATTCACAACCAAATGTGACCTCTGCTTTTAACCCGTCACCAAAGTGAACAGTGGACAGCTTTGAGCACCCTGGGAGCAGTGTGTGGGGACAGTGACATGCTCAAAGCACCTCAGGACTCAAACTTGAAGTCTTCTGGACCCAAGTCTGCTTCCTTAACCACTAAGCCACCACTGCCCCTAATACTAACATTTTTCTCTAATCTGTAAATTCTCCAGATAATACTGTGTGCCTTTGAAAACAAATTTTTCATAGTAAAAGATGCAATTCAGTCAGAATACTTAACCTGTGTTGCTGTTGACTCCCAGCTGGACTTTCCCAAAATCTCCAGAAAAGTGACAGATTAGCCGCACTGTACATGAACAGTGACACAGAGGGTTACCTGTAAGTATATAATCATACATGAAATAAGTGTCTCCATATTATTGTACAATAACTTCATGGCTTTGGGCAGCCATTGGTTAATGATTCAGTCCTGTGACTGGACCATAGCTGGTTTGCATCCCAGCCCCACAAAGGCTGAGGTGTGTTAAAAACACACACAAAACACAATCCATCAGGTGCAGGAAAGTGCTGCACACTGCTCCAGGTTTACATTTTGTTTAAAATGATAAATAGCTTATTACTATAACATTTTAATGTTATTAATAGTGCACTCAAATTTGAAGACTTATCAGACATGCAGTCAACCACTAATATACACTGCTCAAAAAATAAAGGGAACACTAAAGTAACACGTTGTAGATCTGAATGAATGAAATATTTTTAATAAATACTTTGTTCTTTCCATAGTTGAATGTGCTGACAACAAAATCAAACAAAAAATATCAATGAAAATCAAATGTATCAACCCATGGAGGTCTTGATTTAGAGTTATACTCAAAATTAAAGTGGAAAACCACACTACAGGCTGATCCAACTTTGATGTAATGTCCTTTAAACAAGTCAAAATGAGGCTCAGTAGTGTGTGTGGCCTCCGCGTGCCTGTATGACCTCCCTACAACGCCTGGGCATGCTCCTGATGAGGCGGCAGATGTTCTCCTGAGGGATCTCCTCCCAGACCTGGACTAAAGCATCCGCCAACTCCTGGACACTCTGTGGTCGACTTGGCTTTGGTGGATGGAGCAAGACATGATGTCCCAGATGTTCTATATTGGATTCAGGTCCAGGGAACGAGCGGGCCAGTCCATAACATCAATGCCTTTGTGTTGCAGGAACTGCTGACACACTCCAGCCACACGAGGTCTAGCATTGTGTTGCACCCAGAGCCAACCGCACCAGCATATCGTACACAAGGGGTCTGAGGATGTCATCTCGGTACCTAATGGCAGTCAGGCTACCTCTGGCGAGGACATGGAGGACTGTGGGGCCCTCCAAAGAAATGCCACCCCACGCCATTACTGACCCACTTCCAAACCGGTCATGCTGGGGGATGTTGCAGGCAGCAGAGCGTTCTCCACGGCGTCTCCAGACTCTGTCACGTCTGTCACATGTGCTCAGTGTGAACCTGCTTTCATCTGTAAAGAGCACAGGGCACTAGTGGCAAATTTGCCAATCTTGGTGTTCTCTGACAAATGCCAAACGTCCTGCACGGTGTTGGGCTGTAAGCACAACCCCCACCTGTGGACGTCGGGCCCTCATACCACCTTCATGGAGTCTGTTTCTGACTGTTTGAGCAGACACATGCACATTTGTGGACTGCGGGAGCTCATTTTGCAGGGCTCTGGCAGTGCTTCTGCTGTTCCTCCTTGCACAAAGGCGGAGGTAGTGGTCCTGCTGCTGGGTTGTTGCCCTACTACGGCCTCCTCCACGTCTCCTGATGTACTGGCCTGTCTCCTGGTAGCGCCTCCATGCTCTAGACACTACGCTGACAGACACAGCAAACCTTCTTGCCACAGCTTGCATTGATGTGCCATCCTGGACGAGCTGCACTACCTGAGCCACTTGTGTGGGTTGCAGACTCCGTCTCATTCTACCACGAGAGTGAAAGCACCGCCAGCATTCAAAAGTGACCAAAACATCAGCTAGAAAGCATCGGAACTGAGAAGTGGTCTGTGGTCACCTCCTGCAGAACCACTCCTTTATTGGGTGTGTCTTGACAATTGCCTATAATTTCCACCTGTTTTCTATTCCATTTGCACAGCAGCATGTGAAATTGATTGTCAAGTGTTGCTTCCTAAGTGGACAGTTCGATTTCATAGAAGTGTGGTTGACTTGGAGTTACATTGTGTTGTCTGTTCCCTTTATTTTTTTGAGCAGTGTACTATAATATAAATAGTCACAAACAGCTTTGTTTTTTGGAGCTGCACCCATGTACAAAAACAATACATTATATCCTATGTTTTTGTATTAAGGAAAAAAATCCTAGGTGTGTCCCCTACTGTTCTTAATCTCCTCAGATATTTAGGCTAAGACAATTCTGCAACCAGCTTTCCTTGACTCTGATTAGTTTGTTTGTTTGTTTATTTGTTTCACTGCTGCTACCTACAGGCCACAAAGCTGTTCTAATCAGTTGCAAAGAAAAAAGCCACAGAGCAAATACCAGCTGAGGGCAGGATACTTGAAATGAATACAGTGTTTGAAATACTACATATGACTGCAATGTGTACTCACTAGTTTCTGAGCTTTTACAGTACTGTGATAGTTTATTGTTTTATCATTACATCCATGATGGCGGGTGAAGGGCCAGACCCCCATCTGAGCACCGCTGCACTTATAGCTATAATCACTGCAATTCACTGAAGTCCATGGCTGCATTCTGTTTATCCTGGGAGCAGACCTTATATTTAGAAATGATGTGTTTTATATACATTTATTTATTTGTTAACCAATTAGACCAAAAGCCACTGTTTCCAAAGGCCGAGGAGGACTAGTTCTGTTTATTCTGCTACGATGAAAATGCGATCATCAGAGTAGAAACAATGCTAATGGTAATTTCCAGTTGGATCACGCACCTGTCTTGCAGTAGTAAAAAAAAACAACCACGTCCTTTTCATTTTCTCCTCCTCTTCTTTGCGTTAACCACCAAAGAGTAGAGTCCTGCCTTTACGTGATCAATGTTGAGCAGATTGACCATTTGCAGTGGGATAACACACAGAAACACGATGTCGTCCTCCGTCGCTGCGAGGCGGAGAGCAGCATCTGTCGGAGAGACACTGGAGTCTGGTCCATGGAAAACAGCACGGAGTGGAAGACACGGAAAGCTCCGAACAAAGGAGACGGCTGTGAGATTTTAAACTGAGCAGCGACCCCTTCAGCTGCTTCACGTTGCTGCATGAATGGACAACTGAACAAATTAATGAGGGCGTGGGTGAGTGGTCGCCGTCCTCCAGCTGCCGCTGCCGCCGCCATCCACCATCTGTTTCCACAAGAGTGCCTGCAGGAAACAATGCCACCAGCAGCACCATGAAACACCCACCACCGAGGAAATTGACTTAAATGAAAAAAATAAACAAGAGATTGTTTGTTTTACAGCCTACGAGTAAACATTGTTCATTATTATTTTGAATTCAGTCTATAGGTAACGATTTCTTTAGTGTGTGAATTTCGACACTTTTTTTACACATATATATTTTTACGCACGCACACACATTTAAAGGAAAGGTATATCCATTCCAATCCAACTTTATTTATAAAGCCCATATCAATACAAGTGCAGTATGTTGCAATAACACATAATAAACACAGGAATGGAGAAGGGTCACCTGTGGCCTCATGATTTATCTGTGTGCGATTTGGGAACTAGGTGGTATCAAACCCAGAACCATCTTATGTCAGACTGGGGCTCCTACCACTGCACCACTGTGGCCCTGAAGTATTAAAATAACAGATATAGCAATAAAACAAAACCTTGTTGCATGACAATTCTACCATTCATTCTATGTAGGTAATACAAAAGGAATGTGTATTTAAAAGAGGGAGACACTGCTGTCTATTAGGGACTGTGGTTAGGGGTTAGGAGCCATGGCTGTAAAGGAGGAGCTGACGTGTTCGACATGTATAGTCTGTGTATATATATAATTCGGATAGTTTTGGATATATATATATGTATATATGTATATAATCAGTAGTTGAAGAGTTTATTTGTGATCATAGATCAGTGTACTGTTCAGAAAATACTATTTTCCGCAGACAGACCACAGACAGCAGTAATCAATGTTCTCTCACAAGGTTCATCTTTTAAATTAACCCAGAATGCCTTTAACAAATATACATTTGGAAGGACAGTATTTGTATGTTAGTCAGACAGTCAGTCACAGAGAGGACTCTGTTTGCCTTTTGGTCTTGTTCCTTCTCCGCGTGAAGAAGTCACATGTTCGCTTGGCACATTTATCCCTGGAGTCAGCTCCAACTACTTTTCTTTCTTTTTCCCTCTGACATCCATGACACCGCTGCTCTGGAGAGGACTGCTCCTTCTGCAGCACATCAGTGCGAGAGCGGCTCTTTCTTTTCTCCAACTGCAGGTTGGCAGTCAGCCTCAGGGACAGAGTTTGAAAGTGATGGCAAAGTTCTTCCTCTAGGTGGAGTCTGGTGCGTATCTTTGAGTTAGACAGCTTTAGGGCCTGGAGTTCTCGAAGTAGACCCTGTGTCTCAGATACAGATTGATGCAGGGCCTCAAGTTCCTGTTGATGGTCAGACACCTGCTTCTCCAGCTGGTAGATCAGGTCCACTCTCCAGTCCTCCTCCTGCTGTACCTGAACGACATCTGACTCCCTCAGTTTTGACAGAGAATTTTTCTTTTTCACCTCCGTCTCCAACCTGTGGGACAGCTTGACCCTTTCTGCCTCGAGGTTTGCTATGATGCCATTCTGAACGTAGAGCTGCTGATTCAGCAACAAGTTGGTCATTGTGAGGTTCTCCTCTTCATCACTTTCATCTTGTGTCACGTCACAGGCCAGTTTTTCCTCATGATGTAGATAGTTAACATTTTGATGTGTTATATAATTTCTGGGCATTGCTGTGAAACTTTCTTTCTTCTTCTTCATCTCTTCCTCCAGAATATCAGAAAGCTTTGTGACCTCATTTCGGAGGTTCTCAAACATCTGATGGAGACCCCCTGTCTCAGCCATGGACAGAAAATCCTTCAAGTTGTCACTCAGTGGGGGAGCCTTCTGTTTTGAACAGGACTCAGTCTTTTTCAACTCAGTCATGAGTGTGGAGGAAATTCTGAAAGCTTCATCTGGGATACTGTCCAACATCTGACAGTGTGCCTTTGTTACCTCAGTGGACGTCGCCACCTGATATTTATTTAAAGAGACGTTTGTGAATTTCTGCAATTCATTGTTTAGCTGGAGTTTCCAGTTACACTCTTTNNNNCAGTTGTAAGATGATCTTTGTCTTTTAACAGAACTTCTACCTCACTCCTGTCTGTTCTATTGGGGGATCTCTCTGTCCTAATTTTGACTAGAAGGGTATTTTTGTACTTCTGCAGCTCATCACTTAGCTGCAGTCTCCAGGTGTGCTCCTGCTGTAGCTCACAGCTGATGGACTCCATCTCTTTGGACAGAAACTGAAGCATGTCAGTTTCTTTATCAACAGCGGTGCACAGTCTGCCCGTGACATTGTGCAGATGCCTCGATTCGTCTTTCTTTTTTCTCAGCTTCTGAATTAGATCAGAGTTCTGCTGCTTCAGGCTGGTCAGTTCTTTGTGGAGAGTCAGTTTAACTACGGGACTTTGCTGCATAGCTTGGCACTGCTGCCCACAGGTTTCCTTACGACACCCCAGCTCTTCTTTGACCTTCATACACCTGCTCTGCATCCACTTTATTTGAGGACTCTCAGCTGGTTCTAATGTTGCCTGTCTGACTTTGACAGTCTCCAGCTCCTCCTCCATGCTGCTATCCCATGGCTGCCTCCCATTTAACTCTTCTTCTGAGGAATCTTCATCAAGGTCTGATGGAGGATAGTCTTCTTTGAGACTCTCCATCTCAATACTGCCACCCTTCACTTTATTCCACTTTGCTGTAGGTAATTCACCCAACAGTATATGACCATCTTTGAGACACTCCTCGTCTTCTTCCATCGTAACACCCCATGTCTGCATCTTGTTCCAGTTACCCACAGGATGTTCAACTGAGTGAGATGCTGCACTGATGTATGTACTGTTCTCCATCCTGTCCTCCACCTATCCAAACTTGGCAAATGTGGTGAGTTTCACCTCTTTAATTTTTATTCTTACCAAATGTACCACAATAGCTGCATTATTGTCTTACGCTATATTTAATTTGGATGTTTTATTTTACTTCATTGCTTTATTTTTGTGTAGTTTATATTTGTTTTTTTCCAGTTATGGACAAATCCTCACTCCTTTTTGCTCAGTCATATTCACCTCCTATATCCTGCACCTTTGCAGCTCAGTTTGTCCTTTGTTGTACACTTGTCTTTGATGGTGGTCACCTTTAATGTTTTTAACATCTGAAGTGCTACCCAATCCAGTCAGTTACCATGACAACTGCTGTGTCTGCCTGAAGAGTCTATGAAATTCTATTTCATTATTAAAAATATTAAATAAAACACAATAAATCACTTGATCAAGTGATAATTAGATGATAAATAATAATGGTAAACATTTAGCTTGTTGTGCTTAGTTTATATGGGAGTTTGCTGCCAGTTGTAGTGAGTTTTGTTGAGTTAAAGCTGAAGCTGTGGCCCAATACAAAGGTAGCACTGAAACAGGGCTTGAGATTCTCCCACATCATCAGTGCAAATGTATTCACAAGTTGCTTCTCTTCTGGTTCCACAGACCACTCACAGCCTCTCACAGAATCCACTGTAGTTTCAATCTTGGTGGGAAGAAATGAAGAAGCTGTGGCCACAACTGATACTATAACACTAATACTGAATAACACTAATCATACATGTATTTGTTATACCAGAACCAAGAAGAAAGTTAATACATAAAGTGTTGCGACTTAAATGTCATTATATATACATATACATAATGTTTTTCTTCATTTTGTCCCAGAACAGTTTTAACTTCCAATGCTCGTGTAATATCTCCAGTAGAGGGCGACAATCTTCGGTAAACAGACATGTTTGGTGCTAGCGGCTTGCCGTACGTTGAAGTCTCTTCTGTTTGAGGAACGCCACCGTGTCTTCGGGGTGAATTTGTCGCCGTTTATGAATCAGCCTCGGTACTCAGGTCTGTCGGGCCTGTGCCAGGTCACCGAACATCTTTACATCAGTAACGGCAGAGCGGCCGGTGATTCAGCTCAGCTGACCAGGTGTCAAATCACCTGTGTCATCAGCGTTACTGAAGGCCTGAGCTGCTGTCCTCCTGCACCAGCTGCTGAGATAGAGCACCTCCGTATCCAGCTGTCTGACTCTCCTCTGTCTCCTCTCAACGACCTCTTCCTGCCGGTGGCTAAAAAGATCCAGCAGCATGCCGAGAGCGGAGGCCGGACACTGGTGCACTGTAACGCCGGTGTGAGCCGCTCCGCCGCCCTGTGCATGGCTTATCTGATGAAGCACCAAGGCGTCACCCTGCTGGAGGCCCACACCTGGGTGAAGAGCTCCAGACCCGTGGTGAGACCCAACCCTGGCTTCTGGAAGCAGTTGGTCTGCTTTGAGAAGGAACTGCGGGGCTGTAACTCTGTCCACATGGTGTCCTCGTCCATAGGAGAAATACCGGACATTTATGAAGAGGAGGCCAGGAACATGATGGCTCTGTGAGGGCTGAGAACCGGAACCACTGCCAAAATGATTATTATTATTATTACCATTAATAGGGATAATCTGCTTGATCATTGGTATCCAATGGCTACGGTGTTAGTTATGGTAAAATCATTGTGATGACACTAATGTAAAACATAAACCTAATCAGTTTATATGGAAATCAAGATTATTTTCTAAAACTAGGATTTATCATAGTGAGTGGCAGTAAACAGTCTCAATCATGCAGTTCAGACTGTAGCTGTTTGTAACTGTCTGATATGGGGTTTATTGTTATGTAAAGCTTTAAAAATGTTAAAACTGACAGACTCAATAAAGATGTATTTGTTTAAAAAAACAAACACAAACAGTTGTCCTTTATCCTCCAAATTTGAAGCATATGTTCCTATGTTTGTGCTCACTGTTCCATTGTCTGCCAGTAGTGAAGCTGTGAGGGTGAAGGTAGTTATTCATGTTAACAGTGGCCACAGTATACAAAAGAAGCTTTTATTTTGGAATCATTCATCATTTCTTCAGTGGTGAAAACTTTAAGGACATCTTATTGTTTATGGAGAGGAAATTCTGACAAAATGAAATGCACATCTTAAATTGTCCACAAATCCTATCTCCTTCTGGTACATATTGAAAGTGAGAAAAGAACAATGTGTTCAAAACGAATAATTTTCTCAAAAATATAGATCCTTTAAAAAATCAGATTAAGACTCTGCCAAGAAACAACAGATTTACGCTGTTTTTCTCTCCAGGGAAAAGACTTTACACAGATCACGGCCTAGAAAAAATATAGGATTAATTTAGGGAACAGGCAAAACCCAGGAATCACAATAGATCGTTCACTATTTGGCACAATTCAGCATCACACATCAACACACATTTACTCGAGAGGAAGTTTAAATATAATGAATTAGTGGTCAACCTATTTCCCCACAGTCATATTTTTCTACAGTTGAAGACAGTGCAGCTGTTTGCCAGATTTTCTCTTTGGGGGTGAAAAAAAACAAACTTCAATACGATCAGTCATTTTTCAATAAAAACTCAGCCTGTTGATGGTCCTGCAGTGAAGAATGAGATGAGATCAACTCTGCTCTTTCTAGCGGAGAGTAAAGCTGAGGCTGCAGGCAGTGAAGCTTCAAATAATCCCCACTGTACCTGTGTATTAGATCACACAACAGGACTTTTTATTTTACTGTGAGGACATGTTGATCCTTTCCTCGTTCTGAAAATAAATGACACTATTACATTCATGTGGACAAAACTGTTGGATTGTAAGAAGAAAAATCTTCTGTGCCACAAAATCTACTTTAAAATTGCAGAACTTGAAGCTTCCAATAATTAACACAGTCAAATGGCTTATTCAACTGCAAATTGCACTCACTAATGCACTGCATGAACAAGGCTGAAACCCAAACTGCTATTTGTTTTCATTTTTTAAACTGCTACAGAATGTCCTCAGTGCCCAACTACAGAATTTCCTAAAACTAGAATAGTGATGCAAAAGTGCAAAAACAACATGCTTATCTTTTTTTTTACCTTCTTTGCACTCTGCCAAGCCCCCTAGTAAGGCAACAATGTCATGTGCATAGTCATGCAATAAGCATAAAAAAATGGTCAGATGTGTCTGTTTAACAGACTGGATTGGACCAGGAGTACACCGTAAATTAGATCTAACACCCACTTCACACAAATCCCACAGTGCAATCAGGGAACAAGGATGTCGTTGGTCCATTTCCTATCACATCTGGAAAAAAAGAAGAAAATAATGAATTCATGAGAAATGTAGGAAGAAAATTTTCTAAAGATAAGTTTGTGCTTGTCTTTATATCAGCTCATCTACCTGCTGTTCTAACTTCTGGTATTCCGCAGATCGATGGTGACGTGTAGATTTAGCTCTCTTTCCTTCCAGAACAAATGCAATAATCTGACAAAAAAATTTAAGACATTGGTTATATTTTAATCACTGGTTGATGGGCCCTTTAAGCAGTATCTGTTATTGTTTTTGGAACATTGCCCATGCACTGCTGTTTTGAGTCTTAAGATTACAGTTTAGAATGTACTAACTTAAATAATAAAAGTAAAAGTGCTGTGGAAACATCTGAATATGTTTTCTTTTAGTTTCCCAAAACTCTACTTTGTAATTTGCAGTAGGAAAGTACACACAGTTGACACATACATTTGTGGCTATTGCATACCTTGCGTTTGTTGTGGTAAGTGATGTAAAGCACAGAGACCAGCGCTGCTGCACAGACAAGGTAGGCAAAGAAATGACTGCTCTCTGCTTCCTCCGTCATTTCAGGCACATTAACTTGTTCCGTTTCTTTATTTCCACCTTCTCCAGGTCGTTTCTCAGCTGTACCTTCTTCAGGTTGTTTTTCAGCTGTACCTTCTTCTGTTTTATTCTCAGCTATACCTTCTTCTGTTTTATTTTCAGCTGTACCTTCTTCTGTTTTATTCTCAGTTGTGCCTTCTCCAGGTTGTTTATCACCTGTACCTTCTTCAGGTTTTTTCTTAACTGTACCTTCTTCTGTTTTATTCTCAGTTGTGCCTTCTCCAGGTTGTTTATCACCTGTACCTTCTTCAGTTTTATTCTCAGTTGTGCCTTCTTTTGTTTTATTCTCAGTTGTGCCTTCTACAGGTTGTTTATCACCTGTACCTTCTTCAGTTTTTTTCATAACTGTACCTTCTTCTGTTTTATTCTCAGTTGTGCCTTCTCCAGTTTTTTTCTTATTTCTGACTTCTGTACTGGTTGGTACATTGGGGGTGTCTAGTGTGTTATTGGCCCCCGTTCCAACTCGTGTTTTCTGACTGTTGGTCTTACTTTGACTTCCTGTCACATAAGCACTTTGATGATGATTTGGCGGTTGGGTGACTTCACCTGTTGGTGCCCCTTGAGGAAAGAACAAACAATATATGATAATCAACAGAGAAACACACAAACACAATAACATGAGGAAAGCTAATGAAGCACTGCTGCTAGCTGGGCTAATTAGACCTCAACATACACCTAATTGAGTTATGTATTTCCAAAGCAACCCTAATGAGCATCAGTGTAACTCCTCTGTTGTTATTACTTCTCATATCATCTGATTAAATTAAATGATTTTATTAGCTTAACATGATAAATGTCAAAAAAGGAATTTGTTGAGAACAGAAAAAATGCTTTCCAGAAGAGAGCTAGAACAACATGAAAACATGACAGCTACAACTGTGTTACAAGTAAACAGTTAGTGGACAAAATAAATTTTGTCCCATATTTAGGTGAAGCAAAGATACACAAACAGACCAATCCACAAACAGGCAAATCAGACACCAAACCTACCTTGTTGATTTGTGAAACTTATATATAATCTACTATAATCAGTCCTTTTTGGTTTGCTTTACCTGCCTTAACAACATGTGTTGCTAATCATCCACATCCAAGAACATAACAAATATTAGCATTTGTACTCCTGCCACCATTTTTCTCTTACAGCCAAAGAAGCTCATATTTCCTTATGTAGGCTAAAAGACAGAGATGGTCACCCTTAAACTGTATTTGTCCCTTTCATATGTCACTCACCTGTAATTTGGTATGGACATAAAACAAACAAACTTATACAAACAAATTTATATTTCTTATTCTCTTGGTGACCTTCACTCTGTCCTTCTTTAATGTGCGTGCGTGATTTAAAAAATATATTATTAATGAGGAAGTAAAAGTAAGTTCTGCTTTTAGATGAACCATTATAAATATTTCACACTGGGTCTCCTAAAGTGGTGCGGTGTCTTTAGAAGGTAAAACAACAGAACTATCCAGACAGTGAAGTGACTGGCTTGTTGACAGAGATACGTGTTTTGTACAGCGTGGCTGTCGCTGCACCTCCCTAAAGTCAACTTTAATCCTTCCTTTACGTCAGCGCCGTCGACCAACAGATGACACATTTTAGTATAACGAGTGAGAAAAAGCACCAGTTTCAGCACCGTTTACACGTTTTAAAAATCACCACGGCCATTCGTTTTGTTGTCAAGGTAAATCTGTGATGCTGATAAATACACTAGGGTATAATACGGTGTTTGTCATAGTGACGTAAAAGTATACAAAAAGAAAGTGTAAACTAACCTGGTACAAGGTAACAGAACATAAAACCCGCCAACAGCAGAAAAAACGCCTTCATTTTATCCAAGGACACTCTGGCTAAAGCAACTAATATCTATACGTTCCCTTTTGTCTTTGTGGTCACGGTAGAGAACGTGCTGACAAATCCGAGTGGTAGGTTAAAGAAGAACAAGCTGCTGTGGCTATGACAGCTAATTCCTGCTTCCGTGTACAAAGCGGCTTGCTCTTCTTCTACTGCTGCTCTTGAACACACTTCTTCTACGTCGACTCTATCAACTAAACGAGAGGTACATTACCACCATCTGTTGGATTAAAAGGGAGATGGTACCGAGGACAGTTGCTTTTATGTTAATAAATGAAAGCACACGAAAACGGTAGTATAAACGGTAGTATATACAATATAAAATAAACAAAATTAGTTCCGTCGGACATCGGAAGTATCGAACAATTTTGCTTTAACCAAAACGTCGCATTAACGGCTTTTGTAGGCTGCGAAATTGCTGTTAATGCCCTAAAAATAAAGAATTGGGCAGCGAGTTTCCACAAAGTTTAACTTATTTCAGTTGATTGTTTCACTTTTTGTCACAATGTAAAATAGATGATTTATGATTGACCACGGGCTAAGCCGCCTCTGTCTAAGAATTCCAAGATATTATTTATTTATTTATTTATTAAAGTATATTGTTTGTTAATAAAATGAACTGTCGACCCTGTAGCTGATACAGAGGTAGCTTAGATAGGTGGGAAACGTTTGTTTTTGTCTGTAAACTCTGTAGTGTTCTGTTTTGTTGCTGTTGCTGTGTTTCAAACACAGCAACAAAACAGAGCACTACAGAGTTTGAAGGATGTATTGATTTACTTGAAGTGTTTTAAGTAGGCTCCTTCAATAAAGGCAGTAAAATTGTCCATTGAAAAGTACAGTATATAGTCTTTATTAAATCCATTAAAGATGATTTTTCAAATAATGTGGTGCCAAAAATAAAGTACTGTAACGATTTCCGCAGCTATATGTGATAAGTTTAATTTAATTTTGGTCACACAGTTATTCAACAGGAAAACAGGAGCTGAGTCTCAGCACATTATTATTTAGTTTGATGTTGAGTGGCACAAATGGAAACAAAGGGAGACTAAATATTTACATTCATATACACTGTAGATGTTGTCTGTCAGACCAGTTTCCTCCTATTGTAATACAGTGACCCAAACTTCTAATTTAAAGTTCCAAGAAATGTCTCATTTATTTGCGACTAAAAACAATTTCATTCATACATTTTTTTCTACAACGAAAAGTTGTGAGGAGCAGTTTTTGACCTGGTCGACAGATGGCAATGTCTGACGATAAAACAGCATGACAACTAAATAGCGCATAAAGATTGCATTGTTTGTTTTGTTGTTGTTTTTTATTATTTCCTCAAAGCCTTGTATTTTGTTTATTCTTATCTATTTATTACAGAAGATATACTTTATATGCATATATATTTTTTAAATATTAGCCTTATCTAAAAAGCTTAAACATCCATTGCAAACAGGAAACCGAGAAACTGAAATACAGTATATTTCTCAAATCTACACCCTGTAAAGGAAATTAAATGAGCTGTAACCTGTGAATTTTATTTCCAAAAGGCCAAAGTCAATAATACAGACTGGTGTTTTACAAATGTCTCACTAAAACACTTTGCAGTAAACGTTGTGCCAGTATATAATTAAAACTAGAAAGAACTAGAAAGAGCTGTGATGCCAGGGGAAACTTGCCTGAAAACAACACCACGGAATGATGTGATCTTTTTTAGGAAAGTTAGATATAGTGCTATCCCAAAATATAAAGCTAATAAGCCATAAAGATGGTGCACTATTTAAAAAAAACAACTTTTTTAATGATATTTTATCACATTGTATAATTTGACCTCAAATCTTAAAAAAGTTGACTCGTCCGGTGTAAACTTCTAAGTGCAGTTGACTTTATTGCTGATTTCTTTCACGTTGTAGTGAGCACGTGCAGCAGCTGAAGGAACCAATGAATGATCACAAATGTTAATTGTAGGTGTTTTACATCTCAGCTGTGTGTGTGTGTGGGGGGGGCGCTGTGGGTTCTTGTAATGAATATGTCTTAATTGTAGCAGGATCTCTGACATTTGAAAAGTCCAAGGATCCCCCTCTTGTTCTTGACACACATTTGCATTTCCATCTTTAAGGTCAAACAGGTATGAATAAAACATTGAGGAGGTTCTTAAGCTCACAGCGAGACACAGGCCATCTTCACAAAGGCACCAGCTGAGGTCTGCTCAGCTCAGTGAATGTTGCAGAAACAATCGATTCATATCACTTTAGGGAACCTCATGTGAGACAAACGCGGCATCCTTGTTATTAATAGGGATATAAGGTCATGTAGTTAGCAGTAAAAAAATAAAAAACTAGATTTCCATCAGCGCCGTTGTTAGTGAGTGGATGTGGACTTAATGATGCTCATGGATCAGTGTGCTTTGCCTTTGCCTGCTTTTTACTTATTCATGCACTTTTGGTGACGGCTAAATTGACAGCTCTAGGTGCAACATTATGCATGGACTACAACATGGTTAACCTGGAAAAAAATCAAGATCAAAGAAAGGCCCCAAAAAAGAACCTTGGCGAGAGATTGGAAGAATTTAATGAGCAAAAATTAGCATGTATTAACTGTGACCTCGTGCTTACAGTACATGGCAGATGTTGTGTGGATGTGAGGAATGGCTCTGTTCTGAGAGATAAACACTGGTATCTAACATTTATGAGGAAAGTAGAATATCATATGGTATTTTCAAAAAGATGATCTGATCAAAACTGAATAAATGACACTGCCATGCAATGTTTAGTGTTTAAGATTCAAAAACAGGGTTTGAGGACAGTAACACAGTATATTTGTATATTGTATTTTTCAAAACAAAACACTATTATTAAAATCAAAAATGTGTGAGATTTTGGAGCCAAGTGTCCTTGAAATGTTCTGTTCCCCAGAAGGCAAACTTATAGAAGACCAGTCCGAGGCTTTGTTCTAGACTCAGGAATAGATCTAGGAAATTGATGGAATTGAGCTGTTTTTTTTGTTGTTGTTGTTGTTTTTACATTAGCCAAACATCATGTTGTATAATTCTGACAAGTTTTCTTGAATAAAGGCACAATCAGGAATGATATTGAAAATAAAATAAGCAGCTGTAAAAATAGAGATGTACCTCCAAT
>NC_024328.1:646235-657891 GCF_000523025.1 Cynoglossus semilaevis | reverse complement strand
TATTTGCCTTAACCAGCACATTTGAAGTTTCTCGTTCAGGAGACTCAGTTTGATAATAGGGCCACTGTCTTGTGAGAGGCGAACATTGTGCGAGATGTATGGCCTTGAGGAGACAGATTTACCTGCTGTTTTGACAACTCATTACCTGTAATTTCACTGACGGACTGGTGAAGCGTCTCAGAGCAGAGGCAGCCGTGGCACCACCACCGCACACTGTGATTCTGCCCAGAGTGATGTAAGATAGAACAGCAAACAAGCACAGACCTATTATGGTTAATGATTGCTTACGACAGAAGGTGTGGAGGGGCGGGGGGGCATGACAGTTGCCACTATCAGGAGGAGGAGGAGGTGGAAGGGGAATAAATCCTAAATCCACTTGTGTGCAGTTTTGGAGGCTGTCTAAAAACAAAGAGGTAACAATGTTGTCATGACATTGGAAACAAACAGTTCATTAACTAGAGATTCACCATTGAGACCTGTTCTCAACGTGTGGTTCGTGTTTTCTTTGAGGTCACAAACTTTAATCCTGTTGATGGTAGGAAAATGCTACAGCCGTTGTTGGCTGTGGTTGTAGAGTGAGGCTGTGACGCAGTACCAGAAAAGTTTTAGAATCTAGAAGTGACATATGTTTATGGATGTGTCTATGTAAATTCTCCATTGTTTCACAATCGCATGTTTTTGGACATTTTCTTCAGAAAATGAGGTGGTCGATAAATTAAAAACACATGCAGACAGAGAGAACTGTTTGTCAATAATAACTCTTGGACTGACTGCTAATATCCACTTACAAAGTAATGTGTGCAGATGAATATCGTACTGTTTCACGGACGTATGATAGGCTGAGTACTGTGTTGTTGTGGGTGTATAATAGTATGAAAGCACAAGGTAAAGTCACATGTCTCTTCAGTCTAATTGAAATACCCCAGCTTTGTTAGATGTTTGGTGAAGCAGAGCTAAGAGAGACCTAAGAAGTCGTTGTGGAAATGAATACAAAACAATAACACACAACTAATCCTTGTTGGATTGTACAGCGCCATACAACAATGACAAAATAGCAGGTCAGCCCCCGCCCCCTCTTCCTTTTGCACTTTTACTGCATCTTTATTCAGCGTTTGGCACACTGCTTAGGCTTTAATGAACTCAGAGGTAATGGGATGGAGCCCCAGGGACCTCATTAGGCATTTCAATTAGCAAAAAACACACACAAGGTAGGTTACAGTTTTTTGTGGCCTTGGAGATGAGGATTTGTGCCAGGGATGGACCATTTATGTCAAAGTGTGCAGGAGGAGGAGGAGAGAGAGAGTGTGTGTGTGTGTATGTGTGTGTTTGGGGGGTGATCTGAGGTGGAGGCCTGCCTGAGTCCACAGTCACAAACCAGCATTTCCTCTTCATGTGTCTGCTCAACTGCAGCATTTTAAAAATAGCCCCACAAAAGAGTTTTTCAGAAGACCTCAAAATAAATTATTTACTGTCATTTCTGTCTTTTCTCACCTAATGCCTGCTGTCAGACACCTGCCAACACTTCCTTTGACACATCTGGGTCAAAAACAGTTATTTTTCAGCCACAAACTGGAGTTTGGTTTGTATTAAACATTTCTTCTGGTTTAAGTCAATGAAACTCTCAGTTTGGTAAACTGTGCTAACCTAATAAAACCATCCACAGGTGAACTAGCTAAGCAGTGTTTCCTAGTGGCTGAAGAACTAAAGTACAACTATTGTTCAAGAAGACTGATGGAATCAACTTTAAGCTGGTTGCTACAGATTTTCTTCTGGGACCACAAAGGCATCACTGGTTCCCCAGTTTTACTTCAACCTTAACTGAATTAAGGAGTAAACATTAAATCTGATTTTCCTGGCAGATTTGGACTGCTAAGTTGCTAGTTTGATATCACTACACAGTGTTTCTTTATGGAGGAAGGCTACATGTGTTTGTGTTTAATATTAAATTGTCTCCTTTTGTGTAAAATTGGTAAAAAAAATATTTTTGATGTTCTTTATTTTAGGCAACTTTACCATCGTTTATGATTAAAACATTGTGATGAAAATTAAATATCAAAATGGGGTAAAATTATCATACTTTTAAATCTTTTACAGCAGCGGTTCATGCTCTTTATTTATAAACAGTTACAAAAAAATCCCAGTGTTGTATACCTTTAGGCCAAATGTATTTTTTAAAACACAACAGACTCCAATAGCACATCAAAAAGGCAACAGAAGCTTTTGTTGTAAGAAACAATTTCAAATTTTTATTCAACAAGTCAAAGACGGGGAACACGTTTGTCAATTGAGGGAGGGGCTGCAATTATTGGCCATTACTATGATTTCAAACTTAATACTAACATTAATCAGAGTTTGGCTAAAAAGAAAACATGTTTTTGTTCCTTTTTGTTTTTTATAAAGAAACTTTATGTACATTGGTTCTTTTATACAAGAAGTTCATTGAATAAATGCATCAAAAAAGAAACATGTACTGCAGTAAAACTTTACAAAAAATACATTTATTTGTTTCATTGAGAGATTTAGAAAAGGAGGCGATCAAATATTGACCAATAATAGTTCTTCCTTTTCATCATTAAAAAAAGATGTTCTAATTACTATTTAAAAGAAAAGCAATATACAGCACAATAAATGGAAAGAAAAAAACAAACAAACAAAATTAAATTCATTCAGTTGGTTTGGTTACCAAGGAGAGGGGCTGCGACTGAAACAAGGCATGATGGGAGTGAAGGGCTGCCTGATGGAAAGGTGAGGGAGGGGAGAGCATGGAGTGGTGCAGGGAGGTGAAGGGAATTGGCCGGGTGAGGATGGGTGTAGACGGATGGCTACCTGAGGAAGCCAGGGGCACAGAGATGGTGGGCTGAGATGAGGATGAGGAAGAAGAAGACGAGGAAGAGGAGGATCCAGAAGCCTTTCCAGGCAGAGAGAAGTGGTGGTGCATGCGGCCCTCGGGTTTGGTGGTGAGCGACAGCGGCTGTGCCTGCTCAGAGTGAGTGGCGGCAGGAGCAGCGGGTGAGGCCAAGGCTGCAGAAGGGGTGGCTGGAGAGTCCAACATGCTGCCGTGGGACGACGCTGGGCTGTCACACATCTTCTCCGAGGGCAGGTACTGCACACACTGCTTTTTGTTTCTAATGGAGAAATCTGAGAAGAAAAAGAGAAATGGAATTATACACTGGATTGGCAATGGATTCAAGTCCCTCAATGCTCCCACTAACAGAATTTTTTTTCCCCAATGATGGAAACGTAGGAAGTGAAAATCCGGTGGAAACAACATGCACAAAAAGAACCACATGATAAGAGACAGTGAAACATGACATAATAATAATTTTAAATGGTTTCCATGAATAAAGATAGCGACAGACTGAAATGTGCCGTGAAATAAACACGTCATGTTATGTCACATAAGTTACAGATGCACTGTCGCAGACATACCTGCTACTATTAGCACTGAAGCTCGTAAGCTGTTTGTCAAAGCGGGGAAGCAGGGTGAGAAGTTAGTGTGTGTTAGCGAGGGAAAGAATCCATGCAAAAAGTACAAAAGACTAAATGCATCAACATGCAATGTCTCAATATGCACTTGGGTTGTGTAAACTACTGAGTCAGGTTTGTTTAATCTCCAAAACAATTTGTTTCTAATTGGTAAAATCTTTAACACATCGTGGATGTGATGGACAGTCTGAAATAAATCTAATATTTTTTAAGGGTAATTAAATTCAGAAATGGTGTTTTAATGAATCAGCAACAGTGTGAACTGGTTTCTCTGTAAATACAAGACTACTGCAAAACAACTGGATCCAAGAACGGTGGAGTAAGCAATAAAGAAGACAATGTTTAATTTGAAAAAAACAAAAACTTCAAAACGTTGAAAAAACTAAAAGTCTTCTTACCCTCTGGTTTTGAGTCTGCCTTATTATCTCTCTTCCTCTTTTTTCTCTTTCCNAGAAAGTATTGTTGTTTCAATACAGTGATTTTTTATGGCCGTGTTAGGAAGTGAAAGCATCAAAGAATCATCCAACTCACGTAGTTATCTCGTGCTGACCATCCGGGGTAGAGCTGGGAGTGGAGTTGCCTCTCCTTCCTGGCCAGCTCGTAGTATTTGGCTTGTTCCTCCCTGGACAGTGAATGCCACTGCAAACAAAAACAACATACATCAGTGTTTTTCAACCTAAGGGTCTCCACCCAATGCGGGGTAGCCTGGAATTCAAACTGGGTCACCTGAAATGTCTAGTAGTTAATAAAATTTACTGCTAAAATGTTTTTAACGTATTATTTTTCTTTTTGAAATTATGATTAAAAACACAATACATTCCTAACAGTATACCTTCAATTTCATAAAAATAAACGAGTTCAACGGCTACGATCATGTGACCGTACAAGTGACAGCTACATGAGTCTCTTTTGGGTACTTTGTGCTTTAATTTGGCTACTCGGTAACACAGTTGGCTAGATTATGGCAACACTGTATAACAAAGATGATGAAAACATTCTTTTAGAAATAAAAACAAGGTCTCTTCTGTAATGTATTATTATGGTCATGAGCCAGAAAAGGTTGGGAATCACCTTCTAAAATCACACTAACACACACGTGTTGTGTTAAACCCCTGACTCACCCTTCTCCCCAGAATCTGGTTGATGGCGGCACTCTCCTTCAGGGTGCACTCAGCCACTACTTTGGCTCTCATCTCCTTCATGTACAGCATGAATGCGTTCAGCGGCTTCTTGATGTGAGGCTTCTTGTCTTCTTCCTTCTTCGGAGGAACCGGGGATTTCCTGCTAATCCAAAACATTTAGACTGTGATACACGACCGTCCATATAAACATATCACAACGAGAAATACCACTGTTGTGACAAGGTCATAGTATGACTGACTGTCGGCCTGACCGTCTGTTATGACAACAGGTGGAGGGATTTAATGTGACTGTGTTACACCTGTGTATTAGTTTGTACAACTTAGCAGTACAAGTATCTGCCCAGGATTCCATGGATGTATCATTTGACAAGTACATTCTCACACTACTCGTAGTACCAGTATACTACTATGCTCTGACAGGGTCTGTGGACCCAGATTCTGGTTTCAACTGTTTGACAACTATGCCACATTCTTTTTCTTGTAACCACAGATGTGACAAGATTTTTGTCTTTTAGCCTAAACTGGGAGAAAATGGTGAAAATCTACATAGATTCTAAACATTTTTCTAAACAACTGACTGATGTTTTCAGGAAATATTGAGAATGTGTAAAATGTAAAAGGTTTGTGCTAAACTGTGTTTAAATGTCTTTAAATTTAAATGTGTCAAATTAAAACATTGTGTGTATACAAGTGTAGTAACTGTGAAGTTTTCTTTCCTGTTATTATTTTTTATAAATACATTTTCACTGCCAAATAAGCTGTATCTATAAGTTCTATTAAATATTCAACTTTTTTCAATTGCTCATAAAATGTATCATTAATATAAACAGATTCTGTTAACTACAACCTACTTTTGCTGACCTTTAACATTTTATTTAAAACTTTAAAACTTGTATATTCAAAATCTGTATGTGCATGAAACAGTAACTTTTCTTTGTACACAGACATATTGGAGGTGCTGATGGGAGTAAGAGGAAAAGACACTGTATATTATCTGAAAAAGATCCCACAAGTATTTAATATTTAAACGTAGGTTTAAATTGAAGTGTAACTTTGTTGTAGCACTAAAGTGTCAATATTGAAAGTCAAAGTGATGTGTTTTTTGTGAGTAGTCCTTACGCATGCATCGAGGGGCTGATGTTGTCGCTGCCGGGCTCCTGCTTGATGGCCGGAGAGACGATGGCGGGATGTGGAATGCCGGTCTGGTGGAGGCTGTGTGGAGGCGGGGTCACCATGTGTGGGGAGAAACGGCTGGACACCAAGCTGAGAGGGTGAAAACAGGTGATGCTTCAACAGCGCATAAGCAGGAAAGTTTGTGAAAAGGGCTGGAAAACTTGGCAAATTACTGCCCTGAAGTACCCTCCCTGTGAAATTCACTGTGTCCACTGTGTCTGTCTAGACTAGTTCATACACACAATGAGTTCCTTGCCTGGCTTTTTTGTTCAAATAAAGACTTTTTCAAAAGCCCCTTTATTCGAGCAGGGCCTGGAGAAAAGTGGAGTGTGTTGTTACTATGGCGACAGCATGGCCATGACACCTGAAACCACTTTCCTTACCACGTTCCAGACCATGAAGAGCGATCTGACAGCCGTCAGCACATAGCACCTTCTACAAAGTGGCTCTCTCACTTCCCGATTGTTCATACAATGGAACATTGTAATGGACCGGGGGATGGTGGTGGGGGGATTAATGCCATAAACCCAAATCACACACAGTTGGTGGAGGTTGTTAAAAAAGGTTAAAGACTTTAGAATAAGCCATGCTGTGATGCTGCGCTGCATAACTATGTGCCAACTTTATTATCTTCACTGCACTTCACCACTGAAGCTTCATTAACTACTGTTTATCAGAGAAATCACAGCAGTGTGAAATCGACTGTTGCGTCAATATATTCTCTCACCTCTGCTGAGCCAAACGGTCTCATCAAACATCTGTACTTTTCAAACTAGGACCAGCGATCACATTAAACATTTAGACCACCTGAATCTCAAAGCTGGAAATAAAAAAAAAAAAACAACAAAAAACTGTAGATGCATCTCATCTATTTTCAAAATGTCAACATAATAAAACTATTTAACTTGAAAAGATTAAATTTACTAAGGTTTAAAAAATAGTTTTTAAACTTTGGTAACTTTTTGAAGCCAATGGTGCCTTCAATGTCCTAGGAATATAAAGCTAACCGGTGCTAACTGATGACTGTTACTGTGGGGTATCATCCTAATCTCTTGTTCAGAAACGAGGAGCAAAAGTAAAAGTTAGAAACAAACAGACAGTTCTATATGAATTTGGAGAATTATTATTATTTCAGTTCCTCCTTGTGAATGGCAGTGAAACACTGTCAGGTGTTTGACAGACAGCATTAGTCCAGAGAAGACAAAAATAACTGCAAATAAATCCTGTCAAGACTTTTCTGAGCAGCTCTCCGGTTTTTAGTGCAACATTTTTATTTTTTTTAAACAATAAGTTGTGAAACTGTGTTTTCAGGCCTGACACCCCCCACCGAACTCCTGTCCCTCTCCCGGTATTTTAATGGATGTATGCCTGCTTTATTTTAATTTGTTCATATAAAGGAACCTGACACTACTGTGTGTAAGACAGAGGCAGGATAATATTGAATATATTGTTCTGTTTTCTTTAAGCAGTTTGCACTGCAGTAAATGTCAGTAGATTTTCTCTGTATCCTGCGCTGGTACTCTCTGATGTTAATATGACTTCTGACTTGCAGTTGAAGCTGCATTACCTGTCAATTGATCACAGACACACTGGTGAATATTTTATATGGTGCTAACAGTGGAAGGACAAGAACAAATCTGGCCAATTTTGACAGAGTTTAGTCTGATGGGATGTGTAGGTTCAGATAAGCTTTGATTTGTCCTCATTGATTCTCAGCCCTTTCATCTCACGCTTCTCTCTCCCTCTGTATGTGTGTGCGTGTTAGAGAGTGGCTCAGAACACTGATCTGACCACAGACACTTGTCTCCGAGAGACAAGCTGGGAGAGAAGCGCTGAATGCCAATAATGTCTTCACTCTATTTAAGAAGCTGAACTTGTCAGTGATGGACTTATGGCTCTCACCCCATCGTAGTCCTGACACTGTGGGTATTTTAAGTTTTGATCTGAAAACACTTCCTTTTAAGCTATAATTAATTGACTATAACTAATAACAATAACCTATTATTACAGCTATAATATGTGTTATATTAATTGCCTATTTCCTAAGTTTATGGTCTGATGATATCGAGTAGAAAAACTGACATTTCCTAACATACAAAAATCATAGTAAAAATAAAAGTCTTTGCTTTCTGTGGCAGCTGTTCACAACCACAGCCGTTCTGACTAAATAGGTGCTTTCTGAGGGCACACAGTTTTTTAAGCAATCAGCTGAAAGTTAGACCTGTTGACAATCTTTCCATGGCTCGTCTGTCTTCAACACAACAGCGTGCTGACTGTGCATCACCAATTTGTTTTCCTTGAGCTCAATATGTGTCATAACGATAAAGAACTGATATTGAATATTCCGCCCACGGAAGGTGAGGTGTTTTGTTGAACATGAGCTGCTCACCTGGACATTGATGCATTCATGGCCAGAGCTGGATATGGGTGACGGAATCCTCCCGGAGGGATGGAGTACATGGGCTGCCCCTGTCTGAGTGACAGAGAGAGAGAGCGAGAGAGAGAGAGAGAGAGAAAGAAAGAAAGAAAGAAAGAAAGAAAGAAAGAAAGAACGTAAGACAGAGAGCCCTTGCCAGCCCACCAACACTGATCCTCTCCATCAGCTCAGGTTCCTTACTTGTGGAACAGCTGTGTTACAACTGATCATAAGGAACAAAAACAAACAAACAAAAAAATATAATAATAATAATAATAATAATAATAACAACAATAATAATAATGTAGTAAGTATTTTTTAAAAAGTATTAAAATATTTTAAGTTAATCGTTTTTTTGAGATGATTTTTTGTCGCACATTTTCCTTCACACCAACATCAGCAACAAGTTATGACGTAAATAAACGTTACGGCAAAACAACATTTTCTTTGCACATTTCTAACCATTCATCCAGGCTTAAGAAATGCACTACACTGCTGAGGAATGATGCGCCTGCAGATGAACCTGAGTCGTGACAGAACGACTCCTAACCCACTAAACGACGACCCGATCACTCAAAAATATCAATCTCTAACTGCTGTCTTCCTCAGCAGTTTGCCGCACTGGTAATTTAACAAAGTAATGTTGGAACAGTTACACCTATAAGATTTTTTACTGACACATGGGCTCCTCTTGGAGAAGAGTCCTCTAATGGCGGCTCGAGAAAATGAAGCAATGCTAAGACACACATCTCCATCTGAACATGGAGCTTCAGGGTAGGAGACCCGTAGCCACTGTCTAATCTATGTTGACATAAATGCTACAGTCAGTTTAAACTTTTGTGGAACATCACACATCTGGGTTTGTGAGCAGAGGGAACTTACTGTTGCATGAACCAGCTCAGAGGGTGTGCAATGGACCCCACTGCACCGGGGGACAGTGGGTAATATGGAGAGAGCTCTGAGGGGTGAGGTGTCCGAGGGATACCTGCAGGTGGTGACATGGAAAACAAAAATAAAATTAACAAAAGTACACTTTTTATTTGTTGAAAAGATGACATGTGATGCTGGTGTTTCAGTTCTTTTCTTTGGCTAGAAGTCAAATCCATCGTTACCGTAGCCAACACATTTATGGCCAAAGAGGTTTCTCTTTTAATGTGTTTTGCACATGAACAATATTTTATGTTTCTAAGATCAACTTGTGGTAAGGGGAAAAAAAACACCACTTCTTGGAACACTTCTTGGAGTTTTAATGCAAGGAATGAATGGACGCTGTGCTGCAGGGACAAATGTTTGCCGTTATCCCTCATGTCTGCTGCTGTCTTTGTTTTCTGCCCTTGTGTTTCATTGCTTTTTGCATGAAGCGCTATGATGCCCCCTGCAGGAGGCACATCACACACAACTGGTTTAGAGCATGCCTATCTAATATATATATATATATATATATATTTATTTATTTTTTAATTTATTTATTTTAATGAGATATAGGTCAGACTGATCGATGTTTTGAGGTGGTTTTAATATGCGTGTATATATATATTTATATATCTCCATCTCATTATGCAGCATTCGAACTGTTAAATGCATCACCTGTCTTTGGGTCGAGGATCTCCGGGGAAAGGTGGGACGGCGGTGTTCCCGGTGAGAAATGTTCATTGCTGTAGGTGATGAGCGGCGTCAGTGGGTGTACGTGGTGGCCGTGCTGAACAACAGGGACTTTGTTGGACTGTTCAGAAAGGGAAGAAGAGGAACAGGGATTAAACAACAGTCAAAAAAGAGTGAAGAAGAATTAACTAATTAAAACTACAGCTCTAAAACAAAACAAGAACGAGCATGATCTCTAATCATGATTGAAAACCATATCTAGTCTATGAAGCCAATAGGTTGTCATGTGTGTGGTGAAACATCACAGTGTGTGCGTGTGACCAGCCCTGTGATGCAATCTGGACCAGCACCAAGTAACACTGAAAAGCCCTACAGACACATGCCAAGACCATTACAGTCACTGAGCTGAGGAGCAAACTGTTTGTTCAGTCCAACGAAAAAGAAAAAACAACAACGGTGCCACTGAGTCCAGAAGTTACGCCGGCGAGCCACAAACAAACACCACCAGGCTAAGGTAAACTTAAGGGCCGTAAACAAGTGGAGACATCATCCTCTTCTCTGTCTGATGGCAGCCATTCCACCACATGTGGATAATGCTGTCTGTTCAGACCACAGACAAGCCTAGTGTTAGAAAAACACGTGTAAATGTTCAGATAAGATGACGCAGAGCGGAAAAATAAAGCAGAGTTCTACACACAGACTCAATCTTTTAGTGTCGTTTCAAATAGGTGCAGACAGTTCCAGAGACAGATAATAATAATGACATAATAATAATTATTAATAAAAATATTCAGTGTCTCTACTTTCATTAGGCAGCACTCAGCCTCCCGGTCATTTCCTCCTGAGCAGTGTGACTGAATAGAGCACTTGTTGACTCAACTTGTCACATGGGAGGGTCAAGGAGGAGGGGGAGAGGCGTTGGTGGTGGAGAGGTGGGGGAGAAAGGAGTCTTGTTCCTCCAGGCTAACCTTTCTTCAAACCCCCCAATGACCCCCACCCTCTCGTCTCTCTCCAACGTGGTCTGCCAGGGAACAAGGTTTGCATTGAGACTTCTGTAAACTCTCCTGCCTCATGCTGCTCGGAATTGTTCCAGATCATACTGATTTTTTTTTTCTCGTTCTTGTAAAAAAAAAGAGGTAATGGCCCAACCTTTTTCCTTCCTTTTAAATCTTAAGAAAATTGGTGTCTCCGTATCTAAACAGGCTTTGACTGTGGTACTTCTAGATGGAGTGAAGAAAATATTGACTGATTTTACACACAGTTATAATAAGACCACTTTGCACGGGACTTTGTTTTTAACAAAAAACTACTTTTCTCCAGATTTAACTCTGCTTCAGAGTACACAGGAGCCAGGAGACTTTCTGTTGTGTTGGCCACTATATCTTTGTGAGCACTTACACAGTTGCACAATTGCCAAAACAGTAGCATATGGTGTGGGTTCACAGTATGTGTACGTACATACAATCCTACTTCCATGAAAGTTGGTACTCTTTCTGAACCATAAAGAATTCTTTAACTTGGTCAGACACACAGAATTCAGTGTTTTTACGGTGAAGAGAACACTGACTGTTGCAGTTGTACATTTGCTGTCATCCGTATTGGGCCAGATATTGATCACAAAATATAAATACAAGCTAAATTATAGTACTTTCATTAAGGACAAATCTCCACAACTTCTGGTGGTTTAAAATGTTGAAAACAAGGGCATTAGTTTTCTTTTGAGATGTAAAAAAATTTAATTTTTGAAAGTTTTCTTATGACAGTAATCTTGATGTCTATTAAGATTAATCATTGCAGCACAATACCAGTTCTGTTCTCTCCAAATTCACACATTCCT
>NC_024328.1:615563-646211 GCF_000523025.1 Cynoglossus semilaevis | reverse complement strand
GTGCTATTTTTAGGTCAACGAAACCTAGCAGAAGATTTAGAATAAAAAGAACATTTTGGATCATTTATTTTAACCACAGTCCAGAAGAACAGTACTGATTTCATTTTAAATCTCCAAAATAATTATTCTCTATTTAAAGAAATTCTGTATGTATCCATTTAACTGCTGCTACTGTTTATTTGCAGCCGTATCGGTAACAGGAGTTAAAGCCTTCCTATGTGCACACATACAGAACTTAAGCAATAAAACCAATTCTAATTCTGACTCTGAGCTCTACCCATAATTCAGTGGTGTATAATTTGGCCTGAAGATCATGTAAGGAAAACGCAAGTGATGATTCTCAAAGGCCAGGATTTTAAAAAAGGGCAAAAAAAGAGATTTTGATTATATTTCATGACAGGAATAGCATTGAGCTGCTCTGTCTAAATCCCAGGCCTCACACGTCATTTATATTTATGCTGTGCTTTGTTGACTACTCTTGTTTGAGTACATTATGCCTGCGTTTTCCCTCTGTATTGTGAACGTTGTTGGAGACTTTTGTATGCCAACAGATTTTGGGAAGCAGTACTGTGGGAATTTAAAATGATGCCTTTTAATTATTCATATTCTGGAATGCACCAATCCAGAACCGTGGCTCAAAGTTTCAATTGTTTCATCTCCAGTAAAATGTGGTAAAAATGCAGGCCTCAAACCTACATAACCGTCCTGCCTTTCTCAATGCCATTGATCAAAATCAACATAATTTTTTTAACTAAGTTAAATCAATTAAGCTTTTCAAATGTCTGAGAACATAAAATGTGGTTTTTGTAAGAAGTGAAAAACTAGACTAATGGCTTGAACGTGACTTTAAACTAAACACTAATGTATCAATGCCTTCCTTTACATGGCCCATGTGTGGAGGTTATATTCCTCCAGCCCATGTCAGCCTCGTATGTCTGGCTTCATGAGCCACAAGCAAGTGTAATAAGGAAACCACAAGGAACATGAGCCGTGTTTTAAATATAAACAACATCTTCATGATAGGAGGGATAAAGCTCGACCTGGAACCAGATGGTATCTGCATTGAGAGACAGAAACTGAGCTCTCTAAACAAGACTGGCTGGTTGCAAACATGTCGGCAGCGGTGCATAGCACTCAGTTAGCGAGGGAAAATACAGTATGACTCTTAGAGAAATTGGACTGGGTTAGAGGAATGTTTAAAAGAAAATAAAAACACACGTACTGCTAAAACTTGGTTATGGCTCGTGCTGAGAAAAGATGTCTGTTTCCTAAGAGGGTTTGAAGCTAAAAGGCAGAGGTGGCAGAACCTCACTTTGGCTGTCCAACTTGGAACAGTGCTAAGAAAAGCACCGTCCTTGGTCACTGTGGGTGGAGGGGTGGATTTCATTCAAGCAAACATGTTTTTGGATCCTGCACATCTGAATTGAATTACTAGGCAAACAGCCGACGGGGAAGAGAGCTTAGAACAAACTGAATAACCCTGCAGCTTTTTGTGGCTTTATGCCGGGCCGATTCTGGGTGGGTGGCTCGGACGCCTTTCAAAACTCCAGGAAAGACAGGGTGAAAAGAATGCCTGGCATGCTGAGAAATCCAAGCCCTTGTTTGTCAACGGCAACAGGAAGCGGACGTGAGAGGGAACCGACCGTGTCATATGTCTTTTTAGAATCTACCACACCAAAACCGTGCCATTCATCAGAGAGACAACGTGTGCTCTGCGTCTGGTCATCGCCTCCAAAAGGTCAACTGCAGTAATAATGTAGGTTAGAACAACACAGTGCAGAGCAGTGTCATGTTACTTGTGTGAATATTCCCTGTGTGGTCACTAAATAAATCTGGATGGTCAGCAAAATATTTTTAAACTATTATTTCTGATAATATTGCTGAGTCTGGTAAATGACTCGATATTTCTGAGTGAATCAAAGCATTGCTAAGTTCCTCACACCTCATTTCAGAGGTCACTGCTTTCCCCTCAGCTCTGCACAGCTTACATCAGTATTCAGTGCAGTCTTTTGATTCAAAGCCTTTGATTTCGTGAAGGACTTGGCTTGTTTTGCTGCCTAATACAAAACGAGAGAATCTCATCAGACTGTGTCAAAAAGTCTGCTAAGCGAGCAATGGGTCAAAAGTTACTAACTATGCTGCTTGGAAACAGGGGGAAAAGGGGAAAATGCATCTTGTTTAGTTAATATCTCCACTTGTACCTATGAGAGTGCTGTGTAGAGTGACAATCGCAGAACCAAAAGCATCTCTGGAATGCAGCTCTAGACCTTACCACTTCTATTCACTCCAACAATTCCATGACTAAGTGACTTATGACGTGCTGACAGGACCAGGTCTCCCGTTGTCAGTTTTGCTTTAGACGCTGCTGAGACAAAGACAGCGATTCTTGCATCACAGTCAAGTGAGGAGCAGCCCATATTTGTGCACTGGATGATCTGATAAGAAAGTGAGGGGCAGGCGCTCCGGTCACGTCTGCGTCATTCCAGAGTCAGAGCAAACTCTAATTCAGTGTAACAGTGACGGTCAGTGTAGCTAATACTGACACAGAAAACTGATCTTGGTATGACTCAATGTTTTTTCTCCTTTACTTTGTTGAAAAGTAATTGCACAATGTGAGCAGGACAGCAGCTAACATCTAATCCAACTCCTTCTTTTGCTTGTTCTACATAGGAACCAAAATAGATTGTTGAAGCTATCAGGGAAAACTTTTGGTGTGTAAAAGAGGTTCCATCTAGAACGGCAGAACATGAAGCCGCTGTTGTTTTTACCTTCCTCACTGTGTTTGTCATGGTTGTTATAATTATATGCAAATGATATAGTAATTTATAGTTGATCTCCACCTGGTTTTTAAACTCTGTGGCACAGAGAAATCAACATTTGACGTATATTACTTTAGAAATTAATGTTTAATGTAGATAAATAAATACGTATTGTGATATGAAATAGCAAAGATTAAGTACGGGATCTGCTGATGAATTCATGTAAGGGCTAAATTAAAAGAAGAATAACTGATAAACTACACAGTATTAGAACTGAATTTCCAAACGGAAATTTAGATGAAGTCTATACTTCTTGGAAAAATGCAATATAGCAATTTGAAGTTATCTACCATCAAAATACACATTAGTGCCAACCTTTGAAAAAAAAAACATTTTCAAACAAATATAGGAAAAGGTAGATTTTTAAACTAGACTTATTCTATTTTCTTTTAACTAAGGAATTCTAAGAAAGTCCACCACTACATTTGACTCAGACATTTCCTTAACCACTGATTGTATAATAATTATTTTGGTTTCAGAACTATTTTCCTACTACTTCGATAATAATTTACATCATAGCCTTCAAGCACAGAGTAGCTTGAAGGCTACTCTGTGCTTTATTTATACTTTATTTTTTTTATTTATACTTATTCCTCTGCATATACCTGCTTTTAAATACCTCGGAAAACTAGAACTTCTGCTTTTACCAATACAAGGCTAAGCTAAATGCAGTCAATAATCTGTTTGAGCTTCTAGAGAATGTGTGCTGCTATTAAAAAGGTAATTATATATTTAGCTCTGTTAGTGACACTTGTATGTCCAGTTTTAGTGTCATCTTGACAGTTTTAATTATATTTAAATACAAATATGAGCTTGTTGCCAAGCCTTTGTTTGTGGAGGATGACAAAAGAGGATTGATGCAGGAGGATAGGTGGGGAGTGAGTCTAATGTTGGTGTTTCGTTAGCATCTCCTTTTCAATTACAGGGTACTGTGCAAAGGTGTGACAGTGCCTGCGCTGAGTCAACAGGTGCTGATGAGCACTGAGCTCATCAGCACCGTAAAATTTAGGTTAGCGTTTAGTATTAAGGCTTTTTTTCTGTCCCTGAGTCTTACCACATTACCACATGATTTAGTTGTATAACTCTAATTTCCTATATGGATGCAATTATTAGCTATATTTATGAATTTCGATATTTCATATGTATTATATACAGTTTTACTAACTTAATAAACTTGAGTGTATGATGCAGATAATTCTAGTCTGTTTCCTCCACTGGTGAGTGGCTGACAAATTTATCGTGCCGCACCAGCTAAGCCCTGCAGCACCTTTGATGTTTTATTAATAATAAGGCAGCCTTCTGAACACACCAGCTGATATGAGGGTTTTCGGTGTGTGACAGTGTGTGTGTCTGTAATATGTACTTGTTTCCAGTCGTTCCATAAGTACTAGCACCAACACTGCCACCAGATGCAATACCAAGTGAATGCTAAACAAAGCTGACTGTTGAATAATTGAGCATCTAAGACCAGAGCAGGCTCAGATTAGCATACAGGCCTTATGGAGCCAATCTGCACAGTGACAGGAGGGTCTTTTTGTCCCCGGCTACTGCTCTGATTTTTCATGGGTCTAACATTTCAACAGAAAGTTTTAAAATGTTTAAAAACATTTTTTTAAAGTGTAGCTTTTAAATTTTAAGGAGGTCATAAAAATGGATGTGTAGATTCTAGGGTAAACTGTAAGGAGAGTAAAGTCACTGCAATAACTTTGCACTTAGCAAACCTTGCACTTGTTTGGTTCAACCTATATATATATAATTTAAATGCAAACAAATGCTTTTGATGCTGTTGCTATGAGAAAACAAACATCATCCAGATTAAAGTAAAATGGAGACTGTCAGAAACAGTGCCAGATTAAACCCATGTTTGGAGGACCAGTCCCTGCTTAAGTCTCCTGGGGTAGCCTTCCCTTATTCACTCTCTCTGGCCCGTCTTGGCCCTGGGTAGTAATCCTGGCCCCCTATGTGTGCCCATCCTGCTCTCATTAGTGCAGTGTTCAGGCCCGGGGATCCTGCAGGCCTGGGGAGGTTGCCTGCTGTTCCCCTCCCACTCCGCAACTCTCTCCCTCACTGTAGTAATGAGCACATAATCAGCCTGGCTCCCTGTCAACAGCAGCAGCAGCAGCAGCAGCAGCAGAGGGGCATGTGGTGAGGAGTGAGGGCAGAATCAGTTGTTTCACTTTCTCTAGAGGCTTCTCCCTCCACACCAAATGACCCAGTAGTAGGAGGTCAACAGATCAAGCAGGGTGACTTCCCCTTTCAGTACACACAACTGAAGCTGTGACACTTTCTGTCAACTTCCCTTCACATAATATTTGGCCAGTGAACTATGAAATTGTAGACAGGATTATGTTCTCATATTCAGGCCTTCCCTCAGACTATCCAGTCATTAAACCTGTGTAATTTAACCACAAGTGAAGCCTGATAAAAATACTCAAGAACCTGGTTATATTATATATATGTGTATAGTAAAATATTATGAACAACATATAACTGAGGAAATGTATGAGTATGATAATAATTCATTTGAATGTGGTGGCAATTCCTGGGTTATATCCACAGTGATTTAATCAAATGTTAGGAAACATACTAATACAATATTAGAGATACTTCAATCAGGAGAATGCTGTTTAGAAATAAGAAATGACATGTTTAAAATTACATACATTTAATGTCTAGTGTTGCATAACACACTAACTAAAACTTGATACAGACATTCATTTTTAAAAATAATAACTTTCACGTTTCTTAATTATTCAGGTTCTGGCCAACCCCTGAGTTGAAACTACTATTAGGAACTCTTTCACCTAACAAATGTTTTCCTTTATAACTGACCATACTGCAAAAAGACACATAAATGCTGCATGATCCTACTTGGCAACTACATCACATTATGATTTGTATTAAAGTATGACATTAATTTGTGTAAGAAATTGCTAAATTACCAGGGAAATGAGTCACCTTTCAGACCACGTCATGTGAAATTCAAGGACACAGGGACTAATTTCTGACACTGATTCACACAGTTCTGCTGAAAAAAAAAAACCCTGTGAGATCTCTCTCATCCTCAGTCCCTAATGTTTCTGTCGGTATTGATTTTCTTGGCTTAGAGAGATGAAGGCTCTCTCCCAAAAAAGAAGAAGACAAGAAAATCCTTCACATGGAACAACATGAAAAGTAGCAGCAGCAGCCGCAGCCACTGAAGAACAGAGGAGAAACAGAACAAGCAGAGAACTCAGCTGCACCCAGTGTGACTCTCTTTCCTTTAAATTCAACTGCTGTTGTAACAATTCATGTTTTGAAATTTTATCTCCACCAATGATGTGAGAACAAGAGCTGTTTTTTTAAGGGTATTTAAACATCCAGGACAAAATGGTTTTAGCCACTGTACCTGGCATCATTTGCTGCTGACGTGCTGATACAACCAATATAAATATAATAAAATTCAAATGAGAATAAAGCCAAAGAACTAATGTGCAGACACTGCCAAAGTGTACAGGCATAAAAGTCAATGGATTCCAATGAAACAATGAGGTCTTTAGTGGATTGTTCTCACAGAAAGATTCAAGGAGTTTTGTTCTAAGCCTCAAAGATCACAAGATGTATGAATGAAAATATCATGCAGCCTGAGTCCTGAGGCCTTCAGAAGAAAAAGAGAGAGAAACTCCTTCATGATGCAAAAACATGTTTACACCCACCAGCCACTTCTTCAGATCTGTCTTGTTGTGACAAAATGCTCTCAAATTAAAGGATCAATTCCTCAGGGGATATCTGTCCAAATCAACTAAGGTTCTACGATTGTGGAAATTATTTATTTACAAATGTACAAATATCCATGTTCATTAATTCAAATTGAGGTTGAAGTTTGAACACATCCTCCTCTGTTGTCAGAAAGGGATGAGAACTGTCAGCAGCAACAGTCTGGTTTCCTTGGGTATTTAGGCATTGCTCAGTTGATTTGTGTTGTTTGTTACAGCAGAAAATAAACATGCGTGTATAATGAAGTTAATACAGGCAACAATCAACTTTCACTGAATATTTTAGCTATTTTCCTACAATAAATATTCCTGAACCAATGGTGTTAAACATACAGATGGTTTAGAAAATATAAAAATAAATGAAATTAAATTTTTAAGATAGATATTAATAAACTAAAATGACTCTGACATCTCTGCTCTACACCAAACATATCCATATGGGCCGCAGCTGGCTTCATTTAAACTATATAGGTTCAGTAGAGTATGCATGTTTATGGACCACATATACATAGTTCCTGTCTGCCCCTTAGTGACTTATGGGTTAAACACATGAGGACTACAACAAACCACGAGACAAAATTATTTTCTAACCTACTCCTCAGCTTCATGTGGACTGTGAGGCTCGGCGACAGCAGTATAACTACCGCAGTACTGCAATCAGTGTAGTAAAATTGGTCACAGAGATTTGTATAATTTTACATATTACAACATATATTTTATATGTAGACCCTGGTTATCTCAACAAGGTTTCTCACAAGAACACTAACAGTGTCACTGAGAGGTCAGCATTTAGTTTAATTAAATATGCTTAATTGGTGTCTATTGAACTTCCAGTTTGTCCTGAATTCCCATGGATGAACAGTTTCCCCTTTATAACAGTTTCCCATTGACTATGCTCAATGAGGACTTTCATCAACCACAAACTCAGCGAGCACGTCTAGGCAGGGCATGTGAGGTCAAGGGGCCGAACCACAACGCCTCTCATTTACTGAAATGAGCTGACTGTGGCTCATCTGCTTATAATCTGCTTGAGATGGCTTTTATGAAATAATAAAAAGAAATGCCTCAAGATATCTGGTTGGTGATACCAGCCCCGTGTTATCTCTGCTTTCCAACGCAGAGATAATCTGTCAGCAGAGCCACTGACCAAACAGGTCTGCTGAGGACCTGCATTGTTCCAACCAGAGCGAGACACCACCGTGACTGCATCACACCTACGTGGCAATGTTAAGGAATGGATAGGAGGTTCAAACCTGAGATTAATGGCAGGAGATTGTGTTAATGTGTCAAACACAGGCAGTCAGACAGACGGACTGACAGACTTTTAGACCAGGACTGGTAGGGTTCACAGCACAGTTTACATGTAGTTGTTTGTGGTTCCCAGAACCACAAACAACTACATGTAAACCACAACTGGATTATTGGGAATAACTGCATTATGGTGAGAGTTTGGAGTTGATATGGTTTACAGTACATGGATTCATTCCCTCATTAAGTTCACATAACTTCTTTGATTATTGAGTTAAAGTCCCGTATAATGCAGCCCCAAGGTTTTATCGGTTTCATCAAATGAGGAAAGCAGAAATAGTAGGGCATTTTTGGTGTTTTCCCCATATTTTACTGATGCACATGATTTAGTTATTTCTGTGTCAAATCATAGTGTGGGAAAACAGTGAATTAATTTCCCTCTCTATCCTCTGGGCAGATGCATTGCACACTCCCTAAATTGAATGACCAGTGAGCAAATTAGACAATAAATACAGTATACAGTAAATGATACAGGAGGTTATGAGAGCAGATCAGGTCATTACAGATGTTTAAACGTTGTTAACTTGCATGTATACTATAAACGTGTGTAGTTTTATTGGGGGTTTTTTTCCCATGAGAAATACCCAAAATATTAAATATATAAATATTAAACTGCAACTAATCCAAATCACTCAGTAAAGGTTAAAATACCGTCTAAATCATGCCCCAAGGTTCGAGGTCATGTTCTAAGTTTCTGAATTAAATGTTCTTACTGTCCATGGTTTGACTGCTGAAGAAAATTGGATGTGAACAAAATAAATTAGTTGAAGTCAGATTCAGGTCCAGTGGGTTTTAAGTTTGAGTTCAAATCATCAAAGATCAAATTAAGGTCATGTGAGCACTGCAGCATTTCCCAATAACATCATATACGATCCTTAAATGTAAAAATAAAAAAAACTATCTCGGCGCCTAAACACTTAGTTTTGAAATTCTAGTTTTAATCAGATGTTTTTACTACTTACTAAATGCCCTGGGGTTGGAGAGCGGGAGTCTTTCAGAGCTGCAGATCCTGGAACATCCAAAAGAGGCCATTTCATTTGCAGATACTGTGCGTAAGAGAAAAAGAAGGAAAAAAATTAAACAACAAAACCAGACACACACTGGAGGGAAAATAGTCATAAAAATGAGGGGAAAAATCATAAAGAGGTAAAATAGGACTATTAGGACCAAAAGGTATAAGAGTCTCATGAGCAAAAATCTTGCATTAAATTTACAGTGTCAGCAGTGCTGGGAGAACATCTTTTCCTGCACCGTGCAAAAGTGGTATGACTGGTGTCAAACCCGCAGAGATCTGCGGCAGACACCTGTATGAGACCCACATCCCTGCTGGAGTCAGACAGTCATTTTTTGGCACGGCGGACAGCAGGGAGAACGATGTGAACGCAGCGCAGTGGTGGAGGACTGTGAAATTGCCATTTGTCAGGGAAGGAAAAATAACAGGAGACCAGCTGTGGGCGCCCATCTTTGAGTGGGTGGGAAGAGACAGCTGGAAGGAAGCTCCCATCTAAAGAGCAGAGAAAGGTTGCACTGCGGACACAAAGGTAACACCTGTCCATCCGTCTCAATTAGACTAGCCTTTCTGACCTCCTCCTATGAGTATGATTTTATTACACAGGTTATCAAATGGTGCCAATGTTTGGTGTTGTCTTTTTAAAAAAAATATATATATATATTATTAAAATTATTTTAATAATATATTTAATACACAGTTTGTCATATTACTGCCCAGCCATTTGTCACTTAAAAACTCTAAGAAAAGTTTTTCTTTGTGATTAACGGCTTGATAAAACGAGCTTAGCCTATTTTTTTCCTCCCTCCTGTTCTTCAACAAGCAGCCAAAAGCACACAGCTCAAGCATCTGGTTTATGAATCACTTTAAATACCGGATACAGCAGCAGCAGCTTGTCATGCATGTGGATTTTCTCCCATGTACACTTTTTACATAAATTGCAAGCATTTTTATTTTATTTCTGCAGATCAGACTAGAAAAAAATTAATCACAGATTATGTGGATGTATAATCTGCCAACCTCTGGCAGAATAGTTACATTTCTAGTGTTTACCAAAACAAATAATGACTGACAAAAATCGGAGAATATGTGAAGTTTCATCCAGTTTTAAAGCACAAATGATTGCAAACAAGTAAAGTGAAGAAGCCATGCATTCTGGTTCCGACTTTTAAAACTTCATTCATCACTCAGGGTTTGTAAGGAGGAGGGAAGCTAGGATGGCTGTGGGTTAAAAATGGAAAAGACATTATAGCAGGAGGGAGAAAAAAGGGAGAGGAGGGAAGAAGAAACATTTTCAGGAAAGAGTTTGTTGGAGCAGGCAGAGGGTATTGTTTCCTGACAGCTGGGGTCCAACACAGAACGGAGGCAGGGGGAAGGGGACCCTTTTTTTCTCCCCTCGAAACAGAGGGGAATTCTTGGAGTTGACATCAGCCCTCTTCATTTCCACTATACTGCTCAAGGCTGAATCGTAGGTTCCAACTAATGGGCCCAAGTCCATACAACTGTCAGGAGGCAGTTGCTTTTAGAGGCTGATAGCTCCCTATTGAAACTTTACTCTGCTGTGTGGATGGTGCCTAATGAATGCTACTCTCCAGAGAGAAAACCCAAAACAATGCAGTTTTCTCTGTCTAATCTATGTCAATCATGAGTCCTTCCCCAAATGAAACGAGCTCTATTGTGAGCGTTTGGTCTAGCCCGGTCCGTGCCCACCCCAGCACAGCTCTCCCACCCAATCCATCCTTTAGTTGACAGCTTCTGCCAGGACTGAGGAACATGCCCCCAGGCACGTTTTTTTTCCAAGCGCCTACTTTTCTTTTAATTGCCAGTGTGTCTTATGGAGCAGCGATCCACTCACACACACACACTTGCTGAAACATCCAGGCAGGTAATGCCACTCGCACACTGTCACATTAGCTTCAGTCCAAACTGCAGCAGCGCAACACTCACTAACAGAGGAGGCACAGGGAGAGAAGGAGGGAGGAAGGACGATTGAGGAAGAAAGGGAGGGGGGTGTTTGGGTCTGTGACGAGCTGTTTCAGGAAACAAAAGGCCCAGAACTGCAGGGCGTGCTGCTCAGCAAAAACTTTCTCGGTGTTAAAGTGACCCAAAAAAATTGGGGTGAGAAAGATAAGAAATGGAAACACGCATAAGGGTGAGAAAAAAAATTCAGGAAAACCAACGTTCATGACACATGGCTTGTGTTAGGTTGTAGAGCTTGAGACAAGAAATTAAACCAATTTTGATCTGTTTAACATTTAGGAGAGTTCATTATCAGGCGTTCATAATTTTCAGAGCATTGGTAAACATTCAGAAATTATTGTTGATAAAAGGAAATACTTTCAGTAATTTTCCTGACACACTGAGTTCAGCTGTTAAACACAAACCCATTTGAAAAGTGCATAAATGTTTGAAATGACAATGAGTAAGTGAAAAGTGTTTATCATGTACACAGAAGGAGAACCAAGAACCCTGCTAATGAAGCCAAGGAGGCCTTTGTCTCTATTTGTCTTAAGAGCTGGACTGGGAGAACTTCTGCCGTGTCCTGATTTAATCAGAAACAAATATAGGCTGTGAGTCACAGCTGTCTGCAGCCTTGAACAGACTACTGACAGAAACATGTAACTCAAATGAAGACAGGCTGATTCTCTTTGCTTTACTTGTCTTCCAGGATTTCCCCACTCGCCCCCAACACTCAGAACAGACATCAGTAGAATGTGCTACTTCCTCAGGGCCCAGAAGCCACAAAGGTGGCAGTGATGGTGCTGAAATTTTCCAAATGCTGCACCCGGGAGCTGATTGGTGTTTTGAAGTGAGAGAATACAACATATGCTGTGGGGCACGAGGCCTTTCACTGCCAGGGCTGGGTTCTAATTGTTACATCGTTCTCACAGAGCGCAGGAAAAAGCAGGGCCAAGAGTCTTTGTCATATCTGAAGTGTGTGGAGCCGCAGCGCAGAGCAACATCAGGGCAGCGAGAGGAGACAGATGTCTGGACATTTGCTGTCAAACTAAGTCAGAGGCTCTGCCAAAGTAAGACAGAAAGAAGTCACAAAAACTTTACTCAAACTTTCTGTCATATTTAAAGACAGCAGAAAGAATCGGTGATTGCCAGAAAAACATGAATATGTGTAAAATTTCTAAATAGGATTATCTATAATATTCTACCATAAAATTAAATAAATTATTAAGTAAGTAAGTAAGTTTAACAAGTAAATTGATTCAAAGTAGTTACTGCTAAAACTTTGGGTAAGATGACCTGGGTGACATGAGAACATACCATTTGTAAGTAAATTGATTGACTGCATTGTGTCAGACAAGTCTATGAAATAAATCATTTGACTTGTTTAATTTATTACATACATATATATTTTTGGAAATGTCAATTCAAAATGATCAATTTAAACCTCAAGTTTAAAAATTATGACATTCTTATTTGTACTTTTTCTATTCGGTGTCAGTAATTAGGTGTATCCAGTGAAGAAAACTTAAAGAACAACTTAAATTATGATGGTAGATTTTTACCTAATTAAATTTTAAACTAACTTGAATGGCAAATTAAAATGATATGTTGAATTGCTATAAGTACATAATAATATTAATAATAGTATAAATAACTAAGACACAATCAAACTGACTATAAAAGTCTGCATTTTAAATATCACTAAAATTATATCAAGTTTTTGCTTTAATAATCAGTATTTCAGTTATTTTGTTTTCCGTTAACAATTGTAAACAACACACAGAAAAGTCTGTCTTAAAAAATTAGTTGTTGATTGATTATTGTGCTTTGTGTCAAAAATGTGTTTAATTTTAAACCTTTAACCAAAAATGATTTGCATAATTGTTTTTTGATAATTAGTTTATCAACATCTTTAAGTTATTATTACAGACTATAATTTTTTTAATCAATAAAAGTATTCAGTTTACTTTTCATTAGGCCAAAAGAAAATTGTAAAATCCAAGATTTTCTTATCAAGTAAAAACAGAAATATATTTAATAATGCTCTCCTAGTCAAATAACACATCAAATTAAAAAAATCGTATAAAAGCATGCTATAATAATGTCCCCATATACTCCACCAACTACTTGATTCATAAAATTTTACATTTATTAGAGAAATGCACTTGAACTAAATAACTACTAAAATCTGGTCTTGATAAATTAATAACAAACTGAGACGTAAATGTCTAGACTTAAATGTCTAAACATAAATTGGATTTAACTAAATCAATCATGAGCAAAAGGTCAGACAAACAAACAAATAAGGTAGTCTGTGTGTTAAGTGCCAGCTCAGATCCTGGCTGGCACTTGTGAAATGGCTGCTGCGGTGAATGGTGGAGCGGCAGGGATGCCTACACGGCTCGCCCCAGCAGATAATGTCAATCACCTGCTGTGTGCACAGCCCCTCCCTTTTGCTTTCTTTTACCCCCAACAGAAAACAAATGGGCCACACAGCGTGCTGTTTGGCTGAGGTGTTAATTACTCTCCCCTTCCCCATATGAACAACAGCTTTCACACAATGGTCCTGTCAGGCCTCGGCACAACACCCCTCCCTGCTCTTTCTCTGCTCACATCACCTGCTCATACAGGGAGTTGTGGGGGCGTGAGCATTGACACCTCCACCCCTGATCTGTGCATGAAACAATTAAAAGCCCTGCATGACAAAGAGTGTGTGATAAGTAGCTCCCGCCTCAACCCACAGTTTGCATTAAATCTCATTGTTTGTCCACATTAGAGGCAATCGTAATGACAATTCTCAAGTAAACCTCAGGCACTCACTGTGCTAATTACTGTGTAATTGATGGGGACACGACAAGCAGCTCATCTGGTTAGACCCGCAAAGCACTACAGGGCCACTGAATGAGGAACCGTGTCCTGTTATCCACTCTGCCTTACGGTAAGTAGATTAGTCACAGAGGAAGTTATTAATCAAAGCCGTAGGACGGAGCAAAAAAGAAACAGGCACAGATAGTTTGGTGAAATTCTGACCACGACAGAAATGTAGTCGGTTTTCTGTTTCTCAACACCAACAACAAGTTCTTATTCTTGTCACTGTCTACTCATCAGTGAATCCATACCAACTGTATTCAAACCGGTCACATTAGAGATCTGTAATAAATGATAGGTCACATAATATACAACAAAATCACATGTGGCGACAAACAACTTATAATAATGGTACTATGGTGAATTTTCATTAGTGAGTGGAGTGCAATCACAAGTGTATACAATTCACATTCATTCATGTGAGTGCCTTGAAAAAGCAGTCTAGACTAACAACATGTCATCCTTCTGAGGCACCTCGGAAGGCAAAGTTTGCAGAAACCTCCAATAAACAGTAAAGACAGAATTATAACAATAATGCTGATGCATGTGCAAGTGCCTTAAATTCTGCCTTTAAATTCAAAGTGTATTTTAAACTTTTTCAACACTATAAAATTTGTCTTTTGAATTATTATGCTCCAAATATTACTTAAAAGAGACATGCCAACCCAGATCTTACCATGAAGTGAGGTACAACCATGGAGTTTGTCTGAGAATACAAACAAGAGCTGGAGAACACCATTCATGCAAAAATAAGTAGGCATTTGGTGTCGGTGAATCATAAGTCAGTGACTTTGAGGAAAGGAAAAAATGCCCATGTGATAAAACACACCAAAAATCCAGAACTTTCTCAAAAGAACATTGGTCAAAGTTCTTCTTCACGGAGAACACTAGCTGCCAAGCCTAGTGTTTCAGGGATGTGAAAATGGAGAAGACATGGAGACGGAGGAAAAGGAAAGAACATACCTAACCCAAACTCTAGGACTAAATGATCTTAACAAGAATTCTACCACAGTGGAAGCACAGTGCTTGTGGTTTTCATCAAATCTCTGGTGGGCCCTCTTCAGATCATCACAGCCTCACTTGTTGTACATTACATTAACCTTGACATGTGTGTGGTGCTGCATCGGAGATAACATACTGAAATTGGTGTCCACATCTGAAGTGTCCATTAGCCCAGAGAGAGGAATGAAGCTAAGTGACTATGACAGGGTGACTCCCTCGATTTGCCGGGCCTCTATTGTGACCTATTCGGTCGTCCTTTAGTCCCTTTTTTTACAGCCAGTAAAAAAAACTGGGTCAAAGGTCAGACATCCAGAGTGCTGCGGTCTCTATGGTAACGTGGCCTTTTAAGACCAGACTCATTGGCCTCTTAACATGCTCTTATATACAAAAGAACTATTAGTGCAAAGAGGGACCGAGAGAAGAGCGAAGAGCGAAGAGGGAGGCAGCATGAGGGAGGTCCGAACACCGGTGCAGTAAGGGTTTCCCAACAGTTCTGGGATGGTTCCACACTTTTCCTCAAATAATATTTACATAGATAAAGGGATTAAGGCAACAATGATAAGTCAATTAATATGCTTGATTAATTAATAACCAAGATCATGTGAAAAAAACTTTTAGATTAAATTTATACTGTTTTGATACAGTGTTTGGAATTTTCAGATAATACAGGTATAATTTATTTGAGTCAAATAATGTGTTTTTTGTTAAGTGCTTTTCAAATCTCTTGACCTTACATTTACACATGTACATTAAATGTATGTATTCAATTCTTTTCAGGTTTTTGTTCTGTTTGTTTTGCAATACTTGCAATTATTTACACATAATTTTATAAGACAAATCAACATCATTTTAACTTTACAAAACTGATGAAAACTAGCTAAAGATTAAAACATTCTTTTTTGTAGAAAAATAAACCTATCCTTCTCATTCCAGAAGAGGTAATTGCAACAATACACAGTGCGTCACACAAATTAGAATCACAATTTCAAAAACATGTTTTTTTTTATTTACTGCTGCTTCAGTAATAAAACAGGGTTAACAGAGAATGTGGCCAAAATCAGCCCCCCTCCTCTTCTTTTAAAAACATCTTTAACATTCCACCCGTCTGAGCTACTTCAGAAGAAATTTGAATTTTTGCAAACCAAGCAATTATTTGTTTCACTTTTCGCCTTCCTTCTTTTGTCTGGATGAAAGACTCAAGTATCATTTCCTTAATGTACCAGTGTTATCACAGTTATCTGTTTGTTGACTTTCAGGTGCATTTGATCAGATAGAATTCGAGGAAAGTTACCAAAGTCGGGTCAAGGTGAGGAACGAGTTGTATTTATACAGAGTGTACCAGGGATGGAAAATGCTGCTCTAACACAGTGTTCCGCCTTTGCATCTCTAAATAGCAGCAGAGAAGTTATTCCTTTTCTACATTTCATGCAGTTCCTATCAGCACTATTTTTTAATATCTGTGCTCTGAAAGGCATGTCAACATCAGACCTCATTGCATCACACTGGCACAAGTCTGCAGGTTTCCTGCTTTGTAACTACCACTGACAATTCCTGGTTCGGAAACGTCTACGCAGAAGGTTCTACCTGAAATCACCTTTGGACTGATCTGCTGAGTGTCGGCTTTGGATGAACTGAAAAATTTTCCGAATAAATAATTAAATATTCATGGGAGGAGGGGAGGTAAAGGGGAGTTTATCAGATGTTATTTTGTCATTTTAAGACACGGCTTTTTCTTAACATCTCAACAGTAACAGGCCTGACTGTGTTTAGAGCAACTTAAAAAAAAACAGCAATAAGATCACTTCTCTATGCTACATTTACCTAAGATGGTAAGATGCAGATTGATTAATAGTGTAAGATTCTCTATGTATGCTTTTAGTATGGTCACTAAAAATGATTGGCCCATCTGGCCTGAACTGATACCTTAACATAAAACTTTATAAGGAAGATAACAAGGTTACATACCTCGACCCATGCCCTTCTCCTTGCCATTTACGTCTTTGCCCTAAGCTGTACATAAAATACACATGGTGTCCACAATAAACTAATGTGAAAACATACACACATCCAAAATTGATATATCTGATATCCTTAGGTGAGTGTAAACTGTAAACAACACCAGCGAATATATGTTACTGTGTAGATTAGTTTAGTATCTCTTTACCTACATCTTACGTAGTGGATCTTTAAAATTCATGCCTTCTACAGTCAGTGCTCTTAATCACATGCAGTTAACGGAAAACTGGAGTTGAAGTCAGGAATAAGTGACTAATTCTCCTGCACAGAAACACCAGCAGGTCTCATAAAACCCACTGTATAATTAGAAACACAAGAAAACAATTATACATCTGCTAAGAGTGTGTGTGTGTGTGTGGGTGGAGAAACTATTCAAGTCAATTATGTGAAGTCAGTTATGCGGTTTCCCGTACCTGGAAGATCTGTTTTAAATGCAGTCACACACCATTAATCAGTGGAGTCAGTGTGATCTGATGTCGGGACAGTCTACACCTCAAATGTCACAGATGTCGTCCTTTTCCTTTTCTTATGGCTATTGTTTGTCCACTCGCTGAGAAAAACTCTTTTTTTTAATTGTTTTTGGGGAGTAGCCCTGTTTCTCTAAAACTTAGAGCCGTAAAGCTTTGTATAATTAACTCCAGAACATGAGGTGGTTACCACAGACTGGGTAGATGTTTACAGTAAGGCTCCACTTAGGATTCAAGAGTGTGAGTGTGTGTATTTGTTTGTGTGTGTGTGTCTGAATATACGCCAACGACACAAGAGTGAGAGCAAAATTTTTCATTTATGACCAAGCATAAATTGACTGCAGTCAGCACTGGTTACCAATATAATGCAGAGTGACTGGCCAAGGTATTTAGGAGGTAATAACACATCCAGCAAGTGTCCCTCACCCTGATCAGGGGGCAAATACCACAGCATAACATTCACTCTTTACACCTAGCAAACGACACAAAATAACTTTTTATACTTTTTCTGGGGAGATAAATATTTACTCTGACTCTCTGAGTGTAACTATGAATATATTTTCAACAGAAGTGAGCTCTTTTTGTGACATTGCACACTGGCTGATTGTTCACTTTTTTAGTTTTTCTTTTTCACAAACTTCCCAAGAGCAGCTGACAGAGGCAAAGATGCCACAGAGGAATAGACCTAAATGTTCGTGTGTTTTTTTGGTTGTTTGTTTGGGGGTGGGAGGGATTATTTTTGCTCCTGCTGTTTGATAAATATTCACATAATTACTTAATAATGTTTTAATTTTGCATAATAAAAATGAAGAACAATGCATGAAATTAATCAAAACAGTGATACTTTTGTCACCATTCTGACATGTTATCATTTAGATATAATAAAATGTACATATATATTCTAAATACTATATAATGATTATATTATATTTTTACAGTGGGAGCTGTCAGATACATTAATTTAAATTCACTGTATTCAAAGTTTTAAAATTGTAACCTTTATTTTATCATAATTTCTCCAATTTTCCTAAAAGAAATATATATGACAGAAACAACAATTTATATAAAAAAGTGTTGCTCGACTGTTTTTTCACACAGACGTGAAAACAAAGCACTCTGAAGGAGAGAAAACATCCAGTTTTTAGAAAATGAGATGGGCATAAGTGGTTGTAGAGGAGAAGGCAAGGAGGAGAAGAAAAAAAAACAGGGGCCTAAATTAAACACATTTGTTTCTGCTCTCACATACCACAAGTCTTATGAAAACAGAGGCCTGATTGTGTTCACTCTGCAAGTCTACCCCCGCCTCCTCTCTGTCTCTCTTCTTACCACCACCCAACACCACCACCGCCACAACCCGGCTCCACACTCCCACCCCCTGTACTGAGCAAGGGCTCCATCGAGGCTCCTCCCCCATACTACACACACGTTCATACACACAAACACACGCGCACACAGCTGCCTGCAGATGCCTCATGTGTTTGCTCTCTCTCCTCCATTCCAGACCCAGATCTTTAGGCCCAGGAGCAGCAGACATGTGGGCTCTGCCTCATCTCACCGTTTTACTACCTGACATCCCTATCACCACACTGCTAACCCCAATCACTCCTCTCCACTTTCAGTGCACCTCCACCCCCACTGCGCAAACACACACAATCAGTGGTCACAGTTATGTCTGCTGGTTGTATCTCACAGATGGAGTGACAGGGAAAAAAAACAAAGTTTGTACAGTTTATATAAAAAAAGAGAAAAAAAAGAGAAAGAGAAGAAAAAAGATAACTAAAAAGATAAAAGAAAACTATATTTTTGGAGATGGGCAAAAAACAAACAAACAAACAATGCACCAGTAATATAAACTATTGTTATTGAAATAATAAAAAGTGGTTGAAGTTGTGAAAATACTAAATGTTCATATGTCTATCCATATCATTCCAGCAGAATTGACATAATAATATAACTGACATGAACTTGAAAATTCTGAAAATGACGTTCTACTCTCATGTCAAATTATATAAATATGATAGTTTTCCATATGATAGGAGTTAGCAGGGGAAAAAATGACAAATGTAAGAAAAGTGTCCCTAATCCTCTTTTATATAGACAGATTAGAATTGATAACATCTGAAAAAGTCCTTTTACAGCTTTTGAAGCATGGCGGCCCACTAGCATGACATTCCCCAGCATTACTTATGTGCATTGTCAGCACACTAAAGGGAGGTCTGGAACGTGGCCAACTCATTGTTTTTTTTTTATACCTGAAACATTTGTAAAAGTTTTTCATTTTCATCATGCTGGATATCATTACGCTAAGGCTCACAACGTAGAACTCATCTTACATATCTGAAATTTTGTCTATTGAGATACTATTCTCTGTAAAAACATATATGTTTTCACCAAATTCCAACTTTAGCACATGAGCACATGAGGTCTTTTTCTCATCATGTTGAAAAGCAAAAAAACCACAGTGGAGTAGAAATATGAGAAAAAAGTCTTCAGCCGCTGGAAGAGTCCTTGTTATTGCAATTCTATTGGAAATGTAATGTAAATTCATCTCAGTTAATGGTTTTGTGAGTGTATCATTCGAAAAAAAAGTTTTTTCAGCTACTGTAAATCAGCAATGTTTTTTAATTAGGGGAGGTAAATTAGGTATGGTAATATAACTACTTGCCATTTTAAATTGTTCTCACATATGCAAATTACTAGAATTACTAACACTTTACGAGAGCTTTAGCAGCAGTGTTAGCATTAGTGGTTAGCAGTATTTCAACAACCAGAAGTTTTTCTTAACATATTAGCTTTTGCCTTTAAAAGTATTTTTTAAATTTAGATGTTTGACCAACTTTTGTTAAAGACTGACCTAATATTTGTGTGTCACAGCAAAAGAAAACGACACATCTTGCAGCCAACTGACCAAAAGTCCAACCTGTAAAATACCTGTACCGTCTTCATCTCTCTGTTGACATTTTATACAAAGAGACAATGAAATGGCAGTCTCACCAAACAAGCACATTTTGTGGTAAACTTTATCTGTCACAGAAAAAGCTAATGTTTTCAATCGTTTTGATTTTGTTTTTTGTGTCCACCTATATTCCTATATTTGCATAGAGAATTTATAAAAAAAAAGAAAAAAGCATGATAGAACATTTCCAAGAATGAATAACAAAGTTAAGGTTCCACTAAGTACTGAGAAAATATTTCTCATTTCTGTGGTAGCAAATGTACTAGCAACAATCAACTCTAATCGCAGTAAATGTTTTTCTCCTTCACAAACTAGTGGCACATGACACACAGTGGCTGTATCCCTTTGTTTCAACTTCTGCTCCTCTTTTCAACATCATCGCGTCTATTGTGTTGATTTGTAGTATTGTGTAAAACTATCTGAAAAACTGTTGTATTTGTCAATTGCGTCAGAGCACATTTTGTGGCAGTCTTATTGTCTAATGTGGGACAGTGACTGTTGTAGGAGACAAAAATATGCGGTCTGACCTTGACAATAAATCGACTGCTATCAACTGATCTGGTTTCTTGAGTCAAAAAAATGTCTGCACAACGCAAACCAGACCACCGAGAACTCAAGGCTGGCCAGGCTATTGACTACAGTATGCACAGCTGCTGCTATCTTTCAGTTTCACTACAACATAATGAGAACGGTGAGGTGATTACGATCAGGGGCTGCTGTAAATATCAGATTCCCATGGACAGAGTTGTGGAGAGGCCCCCTCACAATTACACAGGATTCAGGAATGCAGAGCATGAGCCACAGGAACATGGAACTGATCTGGAAGACACAACGCTCACAATGGATGCTCAGCTCACACCACGCAACAAAAAGTTTCAGAGAAAGCGCAAAGCGCAATAGGAGAGTTTATCTTTCTCAGTTATCTGACATAACCTCTTCCCAAACCAAACTGCTTTGCACTTCTGCAAACAATTAAATGTTAAACCCAGAACTGTACACAACTCACAGAGAAAGAGACGGAGAGTAAGGGGGAGAAAAAAATAAAGACGGGGGGCGTTGGTGTTGTTGGGGAGGTGGAGGGTGACTGGAGAAAGAGAAGGGTGCTTGTGCACAATTACAGCAGGGATTTATGGCCTGAGAAACAATTTATAAATCACAGCGCCTGAGCTAATGTGCTCCAGATTGTTCTCCATGCAGCTGCAATTTTGGTCTGCGTGAAACGGCATAATAAACCTGGCTGGAGGATGTGTTTGGGTGGGGGGGTGGCTGCAGGGAGAAGAAGTTGAGACTGTGGGTGGGGGCTGACGAGGGTGAGGCTGCGCGCTCACCAAGTTTCTGTTCGGAACAAAGAAACTGAGGAGAGTTTTTTCTTAAAGAGATGGGGGTTTGTTAGTGAGATGTGACTGAGCTGCAACACATAAAGGTCAATAAGTAAAACAATAATAAAGAAGGTTTTTTCGGGGGGAGGCGGTAATGTTACACATTATTGTGCTTTTTAAGTTGCAATAAACCCAGTAGCTTAACAGTAAAGGTTTTAAAATGTCCTTGAGAAATAACTGTAACAAAATAATTGCACAATTTTTCCCACAAAAGTTTCCCACACACTTTGTTAACAACTATCAACAGTGTCCACACAAACACACTCTTGTCAGAAGTGAAAATTAATTTCAGGTTCTGATGAGAGAGGACAAATGTTGCAAACTGATCCCATCATTGTGGCCACATGTTGGTGTGGAAGCAGAGATCGGATGTGCTGAGGGGAAGCCTGGGCTTTTGTGGCCACTCAGCCAACTGGCCCTGAACCCTAACCTCTAACCCTTCACCCTGGGAGACAAACAAAGCTCTGAGTGACATCTGAAACTAGACACTCTGTGGAGAGAGTGTCTGGACAAGACTCAAATAACCCCATTAACTCGGAAAAGATTTATGGCTTTTTATTCTGCCACTGCTTAAAAATCTGAAGAGATGAGCAGATCTGTCAGAAATCATCAAGTGAGGTGTGCACCAAACTGCTACATGCCCATTGGCTCATAGCACCATCTTGAATAAAGATAAATGGCGATATTGCATAATTAACGACTCTCAGCGGAGTTGGGATTAGTTGTGAAATGCACATATGCAGTCAGCTTGTCTGTAGAAAAATACATACAGCCTAAAAAGAGCAACATGAAGCCAATATGAGGAGGGTTTTTTTCTCCTAAGAGTTACACTGATGGACTCTATACAAAGGATTACTCATACATTAGCGCACTGTAAACAGAAAGCGAGAGAAAAGTTGATGGTAAACGCCACCCTGGTGAATGCGAGCCACATCATCACCAGAATCCTTAAAAAGCCACTGTAGTATTTAAATTAGGCAAGGAAGGCAAGGGAAGACTGGGCCAAGCATTCTGTAGCTCAGCTGTGAGGCTCTAAGCCGTTGCCCTAGGGTCTTTGTCCTGCCTTTCAGGGGCAAGTCTGAGGTAGTCAAAGACCCTATTCATGACCAGCACTCCCCCTGCCAACACACCCATACAGCCCCAGTCAAGTCAGCCGAGAGCTATAGAGCCTCCCCAATTCACACGAGAATCAGACCTGCCCCTAAAGCCTGCTTCAGGGATTTCCAATAGCCAGCCCCTCCAAACCTATGTACAAATCAAACAAAAGGGCTCCTTGGCCTAGTCCATGTCATATAGGCCTGATTAGATCTTTTCTAATGTAGCTACTCTAAATCTGAAGTCAGCCACATTGCAGGGATTTGAGTTTTGACCATGCAAATGGTTGAGGGATTATGTCAGCATAGCAAACGTTGCTCCAAGAGTTACCTGAAATCAATAAAATACATTCTCTGCCACAGAAAGGTGGAGCAAATAACCTCAGTGTCCTATGATGCAAATCTGACTAAAATCTCTTAGAAAAGAAGAATCCAATAATGATGATCATCTGAGCCAGTCACAAGGGAGAATCGCACTATCACTTAAGACTGCCTCATGTTTGAAAGGAGCACACAAGGCCCCTAACCACACCATTTATCTTAACTAATCAAGAACATTACCTCATAATTTAAAAATGAATAGACAATGTCAGGGAAGAGTGATGTTCCCCGAAAACAAGTCCCATGTGAATATACCAGAAAAATTCTGCCGCTTCTGCTGTTTTTTGTTCATTCTATTTAACAGGATTCACAAGTCTGGACACAGATAAGGAGGCTACACATTTGAGATGACTTGTGCCTTTGCTGGGCCTTTTAATCCAATTTGTTGCTCTGTAGAACACTGTGACTTGTCAACAATGAGTACAATTGGTTTATGAGTGTAACTAAGGGTAAACAGAGGGCAGAGACAGGTTAACTCATTATCAATATTTAGCCTTATGTCATGGGAAAATGTTCCCACGTTTGTCAATCTTTTATCACAATGTTTGGACACAACACTATGCTAAAATTTACAATGTTACAGAACGTAAGGACATAAAAAGGACTTTATTTCAATTTGGAGTTTTGAAATTGAGTATTAGTTTGATTTTGAGTCAACTGCTGTTTGTCAGTGTAACAGATCTAGATGTCAATGAGGTGTCAAATCTAAACCAATATTGGCTATGGCCCAAACATTGGCCATTACAGCTGACATTTGGTAGCTATGTCACTGAAAGCACTGCATATTTTTGCCCATTAAAAGGTTTTAGGTCAAATTTACCATTTTACATGTTGCCATCTTAATCTGACATCACTGTCATAATTAACTACGTCAACTGTTTGAGCTACTGTGTTAGCTGAGCTAAACCTGGGACGACAGTATCCTTAAAATATACAAAACACATGACACAGGGTTATAATACTAAGGACCGCAAGCTAAAAAAAAGTTAAAACCTGACAATCTAACATGGTACACGGTACAACATAACTTGTAACAATGTACTGTTAAGATTTTACCAGAGAAAAAGACATTATCCCTCGACCCAGGATTTTTGTGCCCACACGATTTGTTTGACACACTATTTATGTATTCAGAGGGAGAAGTAAAATCTAATTATAGCAGGAAAGTCAGATCTATCTGCTCCTCCATCACTTACAGCCACTGGTTTATTTTCAGGTCACAAAGTTAAAGACAAAACTGTGATTTAATGTTGGACTTGTAGGGTTTGTGTCTCAATGTGTGGCCACCGTATCTCATTTTAGTGCTGCATTGATGTGAAAAATGGATTGTGTTTTGATTTATTTTTTATTTTTAGCAATAAGAAGGAAAAACTATTAAATATTTGTAATACTTTTTCAACAATAATTATTTACTTTCAATAAATAAATAAGTGATTTTAGGTCCAGTGACCAAAGGTATTTGCAGTTTCCCCACCTCCTATTTCCCCTAATTTATTACAATAATGCTGTGACTTTAACATACATTTTTCAGTATCATTGTAACATACAATCCTTACATAGTACCATAGGTACTGGGAAAGGAGGAAAATTCAATGTTATTTTGATGTGAAACATCTGGATTTGTTTAAACTCAAGTCAACATAAACCAGTGACTTCCAGTGTGCACAGGATCCCATTTGTGTGTGTCTGTGTGTGAGAGTGCAGTGTGTTGACGTGACATGTATCCAAAGGGAGACACGAGCCACAGCACCGTTCCAAACCTTCTCCACCATTACAGGGGACAAAGTCAGCGGGATGCGGTCGGTGGGGGCTGATTTATAACTTTAACAAGAAGAACAGCTGCTCCTCTTGCTGTCGACTATCCTCATCCTGGATGGATATCCATCCACATCTTAATTTAGTATGACCACTACAACCTCACTGATAATACAGTGCACACATACTGAATAACATGGCCTTTAGTAGACCGTGTGCAGAACTACTGGCCCCTACAAACCACGTATGTGAAGCGAAGCGTGCATTTTAACAAATCTTAGTCGTACTGACGCTACGTGCATGATCTGATGGACTCCTGCTGTTTTCTGATTGGCCTGTAATCGCCTCTAGGTCTGGAAACCAGCCCACCCCTGGACAACAGTCGAAGGAATAGCAGGGCACATATCTGTCCCAGTTTGTGCTCGCACCACCACATCTCATCAACAATCTCCTACTCTCTCAATCCATCGTTCCCGTGATGCCTGCAGTGCTTAAACTGAAAACAGCTGCCTGGAATACCAGACTGATGAAACCCTGTTTGGAGAGTTTTCTTTTTCTTCCTGCTGTATATTCACATTTTATTAGCGTGGAAAAAAAGCATTTAAGGTACAATTATGGAAGAAAAACATTTCTTTACGTGAGCTAAACAGTAGTGGTAACAGCTATGCAAAGAAGGCCATATACACATATATGCACCAGGTACAGTCCATGAGGATCTGTCAGTCTGATTAAAGTGTAAATAATATATATTTTTGCCAAGCACATATACCATGAAGCTGAAATCAATTATCAATTGAGAGATGTGAGTTTTTCTGACAACTCCTTCGTTTTCTGAGAATTCCTATTTAGTTGTTTCCACCAAACAAACATAAGTCACTTGACCCAATTCAAACCTGCCAGCTTTGCTTATATTTACCAACAGGTGCATTCTGTTGTTTAAGGCTGACTGTATCTAATCCCTGATTCCTGCCGTTCCCGAGGCTGCTCATTCACTCATCAGGAAACACACAAGATTTTGATTAGACTTGTTATGTTTTGTTTCACAATGAACCAGAAGAGGAGTTGTCAGATTTGGCTGCAGATGATTTATGATGCTAACACTTTCAGAGTCAGGTTAAGACAGGTGGGTGTGCTGGAACAACTGTCTGTCACAGTCTGTGATTTATTTTGAGGTGTCACAATAAGGAGTCTGTGTTTAATTTACCACTCCATAATCATGTTTTTCATTTTAAAATTGTTCATCTACACAAGATGGTGTTCCGCTGCAGCTCAACATGCAAAAATGAAAAACAGTGACAGCTTACGCTGCTCCTTTTAAAGGTAGGCTCTGTAAAGACATTTGACTGTATCTGCATCTCTGCAACTTGTTGACCAGAAACTAGACACAAGTACTGGAAATGTCTTTTAAGCCATCATGCAGTTAGTGTTTGGTGGTTACAGAAACAACTTGGACGAAACCTATAGGCCACACATTTCTTACTTAATGCTTCTCCAATACATTTCAATTAATAACCCTGCCTTTTTGTCCTTGGTGACACTTGAACTGCCAAATTATTCATTTACATTACATTTGACTCTAAATACAGGCCTCAATTATATGCAAAAACTATACCATTCCCAGAAAAAAAACTTCTAACTGCTGTCATTGAAAAGTGGCTCTGGCCATCGGCTCATTTATAACAAGCTTAACCCTTCAATGACCCTGCATTGAAGAGGAAATTGCATTTGCTCTGAATAAATGGCTAGCATCCAAATCTGAAAATGGACAAAACATGTTTAAAACCTTTTCAAACTTATTAAACAAAAGTCCTGGATTGACTCAGGTTAGTCAAAACAAAAATTTCTGAACCCAAGACATTATTTTTGTTGTTTGAAAAAGCAGTGTGTCAAACTGTGCAGTAGCTTTGATGACACATAGCAAATGAGGAAAACATAAATTGATTTTTAAAAAATCACACATTTGCACACATATTCATCTTGGTATATCAAAGGGATTCATTGATGTCACTGAACACAGGAAGTCTGAGACTGGAGAGGGGGAGATGGTGGTAATTCATCCCTCAAAGGGCGCAGAGATGCTCCTGATGGGTCTCACACTGAAGAGCCAGAGAGGGCTATAAACAGAATTTGTAATGTCAGGCAGAAGGGTGGGTGAGTGGGTTTTGAGGTGGTGAAGCAGCAGGCTTAGGGGAAGGAAAAGTAACTGACGCCAAATTGTGCTTTGCACAGAGACCAAAAAGGAAACAATCCAATTCAGGACTGACACCATTAACACAGTTGTGCTAAATACAAACTGTGTTTTATGTAAAACTAATGGAAAATGTGTTCTGAAGTATAACAAGTGATTTATTAGTTACATGGTGGACTATATATCAGTGGACGTAAAGGCTTGTCAAGTGGAACAGAATCAGAAATATGTTACGCAATACAATTTCCAAAGTCTATGCACTGCTCTGGTCTGCGTTCAGTAATTACACCTGACTCTGATAGCGTAATAGTAACATAATCGCTAAGGCACACGATTGAAAATGCCCATATTTCAAAAATGTACCCACAAATCTTTCATAATGAAAATATTTTTTGCTGGATGATTTTCCCCGATTTGGGCAATGAGTTCTTTACCAAAATGAATTGCTGCAGACTGGAGCTCTCAACCAACACTGGCAATTCTGTGGTTGGTGGCAATCTGCTCATAATTAAAGAGTGCCACTAAATGTGATGTAGATATGTTTGCCTTTGAAGAAAAAATCCTTTAAGAACTATAAACCTAGTCAAAAAATGTTAGCTGTGTTGACACAGCGCTTGGTCAAAAAAATATTTGCGCTCTGACATCCAGCACTACAACACCCAGCGTTGTCAGCATGTGTACCTCTGCACACTGTTCCCTCTGTTGCAAGAGCACACACACTCTCACACTAAGCCATACCTGCACACCCAACTAACCCCCAACACACACAGAGGTGCAGCAAGCATGGATGCATGTGTGCACACACACATAGCCTCATTCAACAAGATGAGTGAAATTCCAAGGTAACCACCTGATGAAAAGACACCTCAACACAAACAGACCGTGCTTATGCAGGGAGAGGCTCTTTTATTCAATTGGACAATGTCTGTGTTGACTTTTCTTTGTCTGCACATTTTTAAACACCAATAGCAGCAGAAGGAGAAGAAGTCGGGGTGTGGGGGGCAGGCATGCAGTCATAGCCACTGACATGTTCAGACCTATACAAGCTCTCCATTTATATTTTAATCTCAGACCATATTCTGTTCAACTATCATGCTCTAGAGTTCTGGTATTTCATTGTATGACTGAGTGTGTGTGTGTGAAGACATATTTGCGCACTCAGTTTCCTTCTCGCTTACTTGCCATTTCCCACACACAAGAGGCATTTCACTCTTTAGTGAGGATGATGATTTACCAGCAGGTTATCTCAACCAGCCGATAAAGATGACAGGTGGTGGCGTCAAACTGGACATATGTCCACATGTTAAATCTGGCACCAGTCTGTCACTACAGGAACAATGTGACGTTAATCAAATCAATGAATGGACAAACAATGAGCAGGATTTGTAGTAGGGGGGGGTTTAAAAAAATAACTCTGTGGCTCGACACAACCACGGCAGGCAAAAGTCTGGTGGAACATCTCTGCAAACATAAAACCTCCTTCTAAGCTCTCAGTGGATTACAGCGGAATGTCAGCTCCGAGCAGGCTTTAAATCAGTTATGCTCGGCCCCCGGGGGACCTCTCCGCTGATCCCACGTAGGCCTGTCTCTCATTGCTCATGATAGGGTTACCACATCCAAATTTTTAAAAAGTTCAGGCCTCAAATCCTTCATCATGTAGCACATCGTAGGGTGAAATAACCACACTACGACTCTTGTGCAACATCTTGCATCTATTATTTAACAGTGTGCTCATTTAAGTCCTGGCACACAGACTGCTTTATTCTGATTCACATAGTTTTCTTTTTTTTATTATAGCTCTAGCTTTACACAAAAACACAAAGATGTCAGAGGAGAAGGGGGAGGGCTTGTAAGAAGATACATGAAGTGTGACAGCAATATGCAGGCACACACTGTTTAACCTCTGGGTACGAAAAGTGAAGCGGTAATCCTGTTGCTCCAGCTTTGCTTCTTATCCCTTAAATATGATTAAAGACTTTTTAAATAGTCTGGTCAATATAAAAAATGTAGCCAAATGTAAAGCCACACCTTATTATATTATATATTATATATATATATATATATTAATATAAATTGATGTTTTGAAATTACTTGAAGTAGTTAAGATGTAATATGTGTGCAAAACATAATTACAAGGATCATTGAAGAACAGGCAAAGGAAGAGGGAAAACAGCAGTTTACACCAGGGGTTTCAACTGGGGCCCATGGTACTGCAGGGGGTTTGAAAAATGTAGATTGATAGCAACTTAACATTCATGTTTAAATCTTTCCAAAGTGGGGGAAAAGTGGAAAACCGAGGATTCACTGTCCTCCTTGATGTATGTTGAGGAAAATTAGCAAAGAGCAACTTCACTTATTGACTTTTTGTTTCATGGCACATTCTAAACAGATGGTTTCAAATGTGGTATGTAAATGTACGAACCAGACTAACATCATAAACCTCAAAATCAGTTTAGGACCTAGTTTGAGCCTATGGTGGACCACTGATCCTGAAACAAAAAGCACCTGAGCCAATGCTAATTTCAAATATGTCAGCACCCAAATTTATGGGACTATTCTTATCTACAGTGTTGTTGTTTATTGGTTTAATCAAAATAGGTACCTGTTTCCTTATCGAGTAAACGTTCACTGAGTTTGTGTATTTACAAAATAAACACATTTTTGCCAACACTGAACAGTAACTATGTACAACATGTGAAATGTTCAATTTGCTTACGTTGACTTAGTTACCATTTGCTGCTAGCTTGCTATAGGCTATAAGCTCAATACTGTCAAGATGTAAGGCACAGCTTGTTGAAGCAAATGATTAGGTTAGTGATTACGACATGACGATCTAATGCAACACATGTAAAAAACAAAACATGTCATACAAATCTATAAGTACCAACACAACATTCCTAGGACTAAAATGAACCTTGCAGAAAGACTGAACAACGATGGGGTTTAGCTTCACTACTGATATTTCTATAACTTTAAAAAAAGAAGCTACTATTAAGGTCAGAAAATAAAAACTGTAAAAATAATAATAATAATAATAAGCCCATTGGCATATGTGATAAAACTGTCAACAGGCCCATGAGTCATATTTCCCCAGTGAGGTAAAAACACAAATTAGTCCGTGATAAATGCAACTTCAACAGCTCATCCGGTTAACTAAGGGGTTGCAAGACACTGGAAAATATCCCTCTCGGAATAAGAAGAGCATTCAACCTCATCCACAGGTGTAAACAGACCAACCCTTCGAGTCTAAGTAGGTGTGAAGTCAAACCTCCCATCAAACAAACTCACTGCATTCACACGAAGCCTTGAGCACAGCGCGATATCGTGACCTTGAGACATCTGCTAAGTATGCCAGCCATTGTTTGCCTGCTTGTTTTCTGCTACAGTGATGATGGACACAGTCAGCTCACCCTGCCCCATCGACCCTGTTCTCTTTAATTCATAATATGGAGAATTAGGCCTCAGTTTTCCTCCACAATAACGTCTAACTTTGCCACAAAAAAAACAACAACAGCAGCCGTTAGAATTTCCAGCTGCCTTTATCTGGGCTAGAAAAAAGCACAAGGAAGCAAGAGACAAAACTATGCAAAACTGACAAGGACAATAAACTCAAACAAACAATCTGTCAAACACGAAGTATAGTATCAAAACTTAATGGGCTTCTTTTAAACCATTATTGGTTTAACTTCATG